>NW_013666630.1:242954-250257 GCF_000517525.1 Limulus polyphemus | reverse complement strand
TTCTTGACCATTAATCGTCTTCTGTGACATACTAGTAAGGTTACAGCATAGTTCACTTCTTGACCATTAATCGTCTTCTGTGACATACTAGTAGGGTTACAGCATAGTTCACTTCTTGACCGTTAACCGTATTCTGTGACATACTAGTAGGTTACAGCATAGTTCACTTCTTGACCGTTAATCGTCTTCTGTGACATACTAGTAGAGTTACAGAATAGTTCACTTCTTGACCATTAATCGTCTTCTGTGACATACTAGTAGGGTTACAGTATAGTTCACTTCTTGACCATTAATCGTCTTCTGTGACATACTAGTAGGGTTACAGCATAGTTCACTTCTTGACCGTTAACCGTATTCTGTGACATACTAGTAGGGTTACAGCATAGTTCACTTCTTGACCATTAATCGTCTTCTGTGACATACTAGTAAGGTTACAGCATAGTTCACTTATTGTCCGTTAATCGTCTTCTGTGACATACTAGTAGGGTTAAAGCATAGTTCACTTCTAGACCGTTAACCGTATTGTGTGACATACTAGTAGGGTTACAGCATAGTTCACTTCTTGACCGTTAACCGTATTCTTTGACATACTAGTGGGGTTACAGCATAGTTCACTTCTTGACCGTTAACCGTATTGTGTGACATACTAGTGGGGTTACAGCATAGTTCACTTCTTGACCATTAACCGTATTCTGTGACATACTAGTAGGGTTACAGCATAGTTCAGTTCTTGACCGTTAATTGTCTTCTGTGACATACTAGTAGGCTCATAGCATAGATACTTGAGGTGTACGTTCTTTCATTGATCTGATTTATAAATGACTTAAATTAAAATTTACTTGTTTAATTTTTTTCACACCATAACAAGATGACATATGTAACGTCTAGATCAACCGGCTTGATGAGCTTTGGTATTAGGTGAAAGGCATCATCGGCACTGGATAGGCAAATGTAGTGTATTTGACATATTATCAACATTTTATCTTTTTTTTTCACTTATGAGTTCTTAGAATTGCATGTAACTTTACTAGGGAAGTAAGTGAAAAACTATAGTAAATGAAATAAACTGTCAGACGTCTTCATATTAGAAAAACTGTTTTCGATATATTTATGCGTCCTCTTCAGTCTCACGTTGTCTTCTGGCAGGAAAACTGGTCATCAACGACTACTCTACATGATGACAGAACTTCGAATTCTCTTATATCTGGGGAAGAGCGAGTCACTCTACCTCCCTCTGCTTTGTGAAAAGGTGGTGCATATTTTTATTTTATATGGATACCCTACAAAGCCTCTAGGAGGGCTATCATCCTGAAAAGTCCTCAGGGAGGTTTTAAGAGGCCTAATGATAAATCAACCCATGTTTATCTTAAACAAATATTTGAGTCTGACAGTAATAACGATGCAAGGTACAATATTATATTCTTATCTGCATGCCCATACATGATTTCACTTGAAAACCATGCTGTTTTGAAAAATCATTTTTAGTACAAATATACCTTCATATTTCGTTTCTGTAAATAAATATTTTCAAAACAAAAAAAAAAAAATTATAAAAGTACCTTGACGATTAAAACTTTTATCACACTGTTTATTATTGGTGGTCATATTGCAAGAAAAGTATTATTTTATCCAGTTTTATGATGACATGGTAGGCTAAAATATTACCCTATCCCTTAACTAAAAATTTCGTACACGTGTAAAGGAATAAACTAAAGGCTTTGAAAATGAAAAATATACCTTAATTAACATATTTTCAGCATATATATACCTAGAAAAATGCAATATTGTAAACAGATGCTCTTAGTATCATTTTTATCTCCTTAGCAAACAATTTCTTCTCATAGCAACCGCTACCTGGGGGGTTTTAGAACCGTACGTTGTTTGAAAATTTTGTGACACTCTCTGCTTTAAGAGTTTGTGAGCATTTTACTTATTTTCTTGACACACATTGTGCTATTTTTTGTGATGACTCGTCTGAAAAAAACCTACAAAAGAAATCTACAAACGCCTATTATAATTGGCCTGGCGCATATTTCATTCTCGCTGTGCACTACTTGGTCATTTACAGAAAGGGTTAAAATGCACTAACACATTTATACATCTTAGTACTTTGACATAATTAGACTATTTTTACCTTAAAAATAGATTTAAATGTGTCTCTGATGCTTAATTTCATTTTCAATTGTTTTGCATTATTGTTCTTAGATGCAGATCTACAATGGCGGATGCAAAACGTTCAGGCACACCTGACCTTAAGCTACTCAGCAGCAGCTTCAAAGGGCCAAATCATCATAAGCAGACTTTATCAAAGTACATTATGATCCAGAAGTGACCAGGCAATGTATTTCATGCCTTATGATAGTGATAGAGACTACATGAGTCACTATCACTATCATAAGGCGTGAAATGAGATATACATATTATCTTTGAACATGTGCTCTCTCCTTCTCTCTCTTCCACAATATTCAAGTAAACATTTATGTTACACTGACAAACTGAGTTATTATATTCGTAAGTTCAGATATTCTTAGATACTCATGAACATAGATTAAAACTGTTTATCCTAACATCTCGCTTTTGTTACACGTGTCATAGTCTGCACACAAGTGCTGTATTATAACTGAGCTCTTCTTAAAGAAAAAAAACTGTACATATTTTTAGGATGTCTGTGCAGATGGAAACTAGTGAACACGACATTTGCAAGGTTTTTAGATATCTAAACAATGGTTACTATGCAAAGAAATCGTTTGCTAAGGGCTGTTGAAAATATCACGATGACGCGAAATAGAAAAAATCGTGCTTTTTTGATGATTCAAAAGTCATGTACAATGATAAATGCTGCAAATTCTTACCAAAAAGTTTTATGTTAATTTAATCTTTTAAGGAAATATTACGTTAAGTGAGTTAGGGTATTGTTATCGCCTATAATGTCTATTTGAAATTAAAACACACAATGTTTTTGATCTTAATTATACGGCTGATAATACAGTTTTAATCATTCCGATATCTTAATCACTTTATGAGTTAAAGAAAATTATATAATTTTTATTAGTGAATAATGAAGAATTTCAAGATAAACAGAACACAAAAAACTAACAAACGAGCCTCCCAGTAGCACAGCGGTATGTCTGCGGACATTACAACGCTAGAATCCGGGTTTCGATACCCGTGGTGGGCAGATCACAGATAGCCTATTGTGTAGCTTTGTGCTTAATTACAAACAAACAAAACTTACAAACGAAGCAGCTATATTATACGAAAACGTGGTTTTATCATAAAAAATTAAATTTTAGCCAAAGTAACATATTCTAACATGCTTTATACCCACATTATTGTTGAACTCAAATTTTTGCCCACAAAAGACTAGGATTGTTTCAGAAACAGGCCTATAAAACCTTCTGTGTGGATTTTCCAAAATGGTGGCTACCCTAGAAATGTTAGAGAGGGTCCAAATAAACGAAAAATATGTTTAAAAAAATTTAAAATAGGGTTAATCTTGCTTTTACACACATAATAAAACTTTTGGTAGAATGTTACTAGTCATTGTTATCAAACATTCTCGAAAACATTTTTACACAAAAAATAACGTGCGTTAATATATCATTGATCTTGTTATCACATATCTCAAAAAACGTCTTATCAAAGAAAAGCATTCGTTTGAATCTCTGCAGTGGGCATGTTACAATTAGCCCATTGTTAAGCTTTGCGCTTGATGACAAACAAAGAAGACAACCCGTCCGCAACTAGAGCGTAGCCTGTTGAAAGCGGAAGTAGAACTACAAGCAAACATAAAATCAGATATATCCAGTCCAAATCCATGTCTTTACAAACATACAATTATTATATTTTTGTCAAACTATTGGTTCAACAATTTACATATAGGATAATTCAGACTTGTTTTTATAGATTAGAATTTAAGAGCGATTTTATTTATTTCTGTTTTATCAAGCTAACTTTAAAGTGATAATTTTCATCCAAATTCATTAATAAGTATTGAAACATCAAATCCGATCGTCACAATCAAACAAGCTGTATTAACTTAAACTCAATCAACTTCGAAGTTAAAATCTTACTTAAAAACCACTGATGAACAAAACTGACAAAAATCAAGGTGGTGGTAGAACTTAGGACGTTTTGATAAATAGTAGACGGGAGATGGTGAGCATGCTTGAAAACAGCTCTTCATAAAACTGGCTGAAAATACCTTAAAACCTCATCAGCTTATCGGGCTGAATAACCAATCACTCGCATGCCAAATCATCTAATGGATTATCAGTTGCTTGAAATAATACTAATACCTCATTAGCAGTAACAGGTTAACCTTCTAGCGATCATTTCATTTATCAGGAAAACGATGCTAGTTTCGAACCCAGTTCAAATACCTCACGTGAACATGCCTGATTTAATAAATGAAATTATTGTGGTGTGATCGTGTGGATTGTAAACATGAAAACATAAAATGAATTATGTAGTTGTAGTTATATTCTTTCCTGAAAGTACTTAATTTTGATTAATTGTTTTGAATGGTTGACTACATTTTCAACTTTTTATTTTTGTTTAACTGTTTTGAATGGTTGACTACATTTACAACTGTTTGTTTTTGATTAACTCTTTTGAATGGTTGACTACATTTACAACTGTTTGTTTTTGATTAACTGTTTTGAATGGTTGACTACATTTACAACTGTTTGTTTTTGTTTAACTGTTTTGAATGGTTGACTACATTTACAACTGTTTGTTTTTGATTAACTGTTTTGAGATATACTAATGCTGGTAACTAATATGTACGCTTTTCAATCTTCTCCCTTTTAAAACATTTTGTTGTTAGCCTTCAAACTTACTGCCATATTGGAAATTTTCTTTCTGTCTCACAATGAAGTCATAATTAAAAAACACATTAGAGTGATTATTGAGAATATTTGACATTTTGTTATTTTATCGTGGACTATATATATATATACTACCATTCGTATATTTACATTGATGTGACTTCAACGATTTCCTGAAATAAAATTGTAGAAACAAAAAGCGTTGCATATTTGTTTTGTTTTTTTTTGTTGTTGTTTTTATTTTTTGTAGAAAAAAAAAATACAGTAAAATACCTCTTTCGGTATCCACTTGCAAACCAGAAACCAAAACGTCTTTTATTAAGAACTTTTACCGCGTTCACTGACCTTGAAAGTAATCTTCCACTAATTACTGTCGCATAAGCAAACTCCGTTTTTGACAACTGCATATAACTGAAGAATCACAAGTACAACACAATAGTGAACTTTTAGTTAAAAAAGTGTATTATTAACTACAACGAATACATTTCTAAAATATACAATTCTGCAGAGCATTCAATGACATTATAAGAGATAGTTATGGACTGATGTATAGAGTATATAAACCTATTATCAAACTTTCATGGGTTGGTGGATTTTCTCCAGTTTGTTAACACGACCTCGGGTCTTAATTTTTGAAATCCTCGAAAATATTGGTATGTCAATGTCCAGAAAATGAGCTTCAGACACTTGAAAATTTGATAATAATTATAAGGTGTATGACGAAATCAAGAAAAAAGAACTTTATAAATGATACATATCTAAGGTATTTTTATCTAAATTGTAATACGCTCACATTTGCAACTGTTTGGACAGGATTTATTATTTATTCACAAGCTCCTTTTTCGATAGACACGCTATAAGAAACGTAAGAATAATTTCAAGATTTTTTTCTAATAACTGGCTAATAATATATCTTAGTTTTGTTTTTGTTTTAAAAAAAGAAAGAATTCTGTTATTTGAACAAATTAACAATGGGACTTTTTACGTATTCTTCATGAGTAATAGGAAGTCCAAAAACTCCAAATTATCATTATTATCTTATCTTAGCAGATCAAAATGTCAGTAATTACTGGTTCTGGTATGTTTAGTTTGTCTCGTTGTTTTAAAGACCAAACTCTTATTTTTCTCAAAATGAGTCATGTCAAATTGTTCAGATTTGTATTGGCCAGGGGTTCGATTCCCCGTGGTGGACACAACAGATAGCCTAATGTGGCTTTGCTCTAAAAGTAAACATACAAATGTGCTGGCCTATTACAATGGACATCAAATCATTTTAACCTAACTTTGAAGCATTCATTGAAGGTATAAAACCTCTAAGTTTTCTTACGATAATGGAAAGATGGAACTATGAGTTTCACACACGCAATAAACAAAACGTGTTCTAAGATATTATGTTTAGTGACACAGTTACCATCATCAGGAGTATGGAAGTATGGCCTAGGCTGAGCGACACAGTGTAGCCGCTTCTGGTATAATTCAAAAGCCTAATGTTATTTTTCACATTTTCTTGTCCATAATCTCGTTTTTAAAATTAATACTTTTTAAATAGTTAATACTTCAAAAATGAATAAGGAGACGTAGAGGGTTTCAACTAAGGAGTTTACCAGACAATCTTCTATATAATTGCGTTTTAAAATAATACAACTTGAGAGTACGAAAACGTTAGAGTGCTTGACTCGCAATCTGATGGCCGCGGCTTCAAATTTCTGTCCCACCAGGCAAGTCACTTCTGGTAGATTCGGCCCGGCATGGCCAGGTGGATAAGGCGCTCGACTCACAATCTGAGGGTCGCGGGTTCGAATCCGCATCCCACCAAACATGCTCGCCCTTTCAGCCGTGCGAGCGTTATAATGTGACGGTCAATCCCACTATTCGTTGGTAAAAGAGTAGCCCAAGAGTTGGCGGTGGGTGGTGATGACTAGCTGCCTTCCCTCTAGTCTTACACTGCTAAATTAGGGACGGCTAGCGCAGATAGCCCTCGTGTAGCTTTGCGCGAAATTCCAAAACAAACAAACAAAACTTCTGGTAGATGTTATTAGATAATTATCATAGTGAAAAAGTGTAAGTTATATTTTCTTGAAATTCTATAGGTTTTTTAATGAAAATTTCCCAGTAATTATTTATAAAAATTTCAAGGTCCTAAGTTGAGATTTTTAAAGTGCTAAAGCATTAGACTTTTTGTTTTCTTATAATCCATGCCGGTAAAATTTAATAATCATCAACTAAGCAATAAATTCTCATTTCGACTAGTGAGTTTCTTCCTAGTTTTTCATGAACAATCAACTTAAGAACATTTCGAGAAACTATTTGTTTTCAAAGATCATGTTTTTATTATTTCTATAGTAATTAGAATGTAAGCATAAATCTAAAAATAGCTTCACCTTGATAGATTTCAAATTCAGTGCGACGCAAAATATATTTTAATTTCAATCTGCAGGTCGCGGGTTCGAATCCCCGTCCCACCAAACATGCTC
>NW_013666630.1:240105-242806 GCF_000517525.1 Limulus polyphemus | reverse complement strand
CCAAGAGTTGGCGGTGGGTGGTGATGACTAGCTGCCTTCCCTCTAGTCTTACACTGCTAAATTAGGGACGGCTAGCGCAGATAGCCCTCGTATAGCTTTGGCGAAATTCAAAACAAACAAACAATCTAATTTCAACACAAAGAACTATTAAAACCAATTCTTACTACTTTTTAATAGTATTCTATGCTCCATAGCATCTGTTATTAAAAACGGACTCAAAAAACTTTACTGAATCATAAAAAAATCCTCAGAGTATTCAATATAATCTGTTAAATAACATTTCTCGGAATAACGTTAAAAAAGAGTTCTTTAAGGTAATTAACGAGACTGTAAAATCAAGTTTCGTAATCACCCAATAAAAGAACTTATGCATTTTGTCACGTATTTGTAAGTAACAACTTCTTACTTACTTTAGTTACAGTTCAACTGATGCATGACTATAACTCTTCTTACATAAAGAAAAAAATATACATTAAAAACTAAAACGATAATTTATTGTCATGCAAGGAATCAAACTTTTATGTAATTAAGTGTATTATGAAATATGTATCGTTCAAATATTAAAATATATGTCTCTCGACCATTTCTTCGTACCTTTTTAATACTTAAAATACAATTGCAATAGCCCGGCATGGCCAGGTGGTTAAGGCGCTCAACTCGCAATCTGAGGGTCGCGGGTTCGAATCACTGTCACACCAAACATGCTCGCCCTTTCAGCTGTGGGGACGTTATAATGTGACGGTCAATCCCACTATTCGTTGGTAAAAGAGTAGCCCAAGAGTTGGCGGTGGGTGGTGATGACTAGCTGCCTTCCCTCTAGTCTTACACTGCTAAATTAGGGACGGCCAGCGCAGATAGCCCTCGTGTAGCTTTGCGAGAAATTCAAAAAACAAACAAACAAACAATTGCAATTTCTCGAGGGAAGGATGGATTTGGGCCCACACTTTGAAAATGTATAATAATGGTAGCTCTTTGACCAATACAACCCAAATAAAATAACTACATCGTAATGTCGTGTTTACTTATCTCTTGAACTAGAAGAAACTCGTAAATTTTTTCTTTGAAAAGCTTTTAATAATTGAAGGATTTATAATCTAAAAAGTAACATTAATATAACGAAGGGATAAGTATATTGAGGAAATGTATTCCTTAGTTTTAAATTTTTATAATCTTGTTAAAAGCATTTATATCCATATATATTTACATACAATTGGTACGCCAGTTACTGAATTTTATATTTTTACAATTTTAGGAATTAATATTTTTTATCCACATATTTGTACCATTAATTTCCTGTGTATTAATATTTCTTTAAACATTGGTCAAATAATTCATTTATAACATTTAATTAGTAAATCACAGCTCATTTATATTTAGTATGATTATGACAATGCCATTTATTCAAAATATATTAATTTTTAGTTAAATAGTAAAATCTATATATACTTGGCATAATATAATATCTGAAAAAGGATATTACTGTCTTGAATAGGGATTGTTTGAAACCACTTGTCTCTTTTATTGAGCTTATTAATCGTTCTACTTTTACCTTTGAAAATATACCTTTTCATATATATCACATCAATAACAATCACTTGGTCATTAAGTCTAAAAATACATTCATATCCAACTTACATCCATTGTTGTTTATTACTAATTATTATTAATCGTTTTACTTTTACCTTTGAAAATATACCTTTTCATATATATCACATCAATAACAATCACTTGGTCATTAAGCCTAAAAAGATATTCATATCCAACTTACATTCGTTGTTGTTTATTACTAATTTAACCACAAATATTTTAAATGTATTATACTGTTTGAAATTGACAATTTTCTAATCAAACAGTTTTATGTTTCTATACAAAACCACATTTCATTAGTTTAACAATTTAATGACAATTTACTAACTTTATTTTCAATTGTAAAAGATAAGTGTTATTTATACAATAATTTGTATATAAAAATCAATTCTTAACCTACTACTTCTCTCAAACTAAAATGAAATAGCTTTCTATGTCAAGGTGAATTCCTACGCTTTCATATCTAAGATTTTAAATATATATCAACATTAGATTTCGACTAAGTTTGTGATCAGTGTCAAGGTTGTATTATAAAACATACAATTTAACATTTTTCACGAATAAACAATGGTAGGAAAGAGTTCAGACTTGAATTTTTAAGCTCTAATCCGTCTGAGTTTTTCAGCTTTTTGCCCGGCCCGATCAGAGTCCGAGGTAAAAGAAACTCCTATGAAGTCCGCCGACTCCGAGATATATAGGTTCGACTACGTTTATAAAAACCGAAAATCAAGTCTAACCGAAGCTCGAGACCCAGTTGGATTGGAACTAGGAACAGTGCAAGAAAGCCACGTAAATTATTTTCTTTAGACAAGATGCTAAGGTCACAAATTACAGGTACAGTAACATGGCAGTTGTCTGTTTTTGAAATAAAAATACCCTTTTGGTTACAGTTCTTAAGATTAGTTATTACTATCGAAAATCTATGTAATATGCTTCTTAGAATAATTTTATAAGTTACGTTAAAAAGAAGAGGGAATCATCAATAGCTGCGGCACTTGAAATTATTTTAGGCAGGATTAGAGTAGATTAATCTATGAGACCTTTTTTTTTTTTTTTCCTTTTATCAGTTATATTTTGTTGCGCCAGCAATACCAAGTTAGTCGACGCGCGTATA
>NW_013666630.1:238235-239229 GCF_000517525.1 Limulus polyphemus | reverse complement strand
ATAAAATCGATTTTATTTGTACTTAGCAGCTTTATAATTGTTCCCCAGTGGCACAGCGGTATGTCTGCGGACTTACAACGCTAGAAACCGGTTTTCGATACCCGTGGTGGGCAGATCACAGATAGCCTATTGTGTAGCTTTGTGCTTAATTACAAACAAACAAGCTTTATAATCTGCTTCAGCATTTCAAACTATTTTGCTCATTAATTCTATTTATTGAGGATTATAATATTTTTGCAATAACCTTACAAAAAACCTTATAAACAAAGGTAGGAACACAAGTAAAGGAATAATCTAGATACGGTTATGTTATGTTATTTATTTTAGGATAAACTGTAAATGGCTCTAAGTCATCATTAAAATAAAACCAATTTTTCTTACTTCATAATGTTGAATAATGTATAATTAGTTTAATGAAGTAGGAAAATCTTGATTTCAATTCCAATCATCTCACATTTACAGCTTGTTCACATAAGGTTAAATATAAGTTTAGAATCATAAGTACGATTTCTTTCTACAATTATTTGAGAAAAACGTTTTAGCAACACACCTAATTTCGGTTTTCTGGCCCAACCAAGAACTTAATAAATATATT
Source organism: Limulus polyphemus (assembly GCF_000517525.1). Taxonomy (NCBI): domain Eukaryota; kingdom Metazoa; phylum Arthropoda; class Merostomata; order Xiphosura; family Limulidae; genus Limulus; species Limulus polyphemus. Next base: position 238,634 of record NW_013666630.1, on the reverse strand, counting down.
CCCAATACGGTTAAACGAGATTAACTTGTAAGTAATTTGTAAACATAAAAGGTGTTGTTTTTTTGTCAAACTAGTTAAACATTATAATTTTATAGAATCCAAGGTTTCGAATACCTCCTGCAAAGTTTTCACATTTTGTTGCCGTCTGAGTATGTAATCATGGAACTTTCAAATGGGACTTCATATTTAGATTTTTTTTCATATTACAATCTCGAATGGTCTGAAATCGAGCTAAATGATAATTTAAATTTAGTAGTTAAATAAATGCCAATATATATATATGTCCAGTTTATGATATTTGCCAACAAGATTGGTACACACAGTTTTCTTTATTTTATACAAATATGTTTTATTATACAAAAAATAATACAATTTACAATAACGGTTATTACAAATAGT
>NW_013666630.1:232608-237837 GCF_000517525.1 Limulus polyphemus | reverse complement strand
TTCTAGTCTGAAATTTCCTTGATGTCTTATCAAGGGTTGACGATGAGCAAGTTAATTTCGAGCTGATGTAGGTACAATTCACTTAATAGGGAGCTAGCTAGCTTTGTAGTTCTCGCTAATCACTCGTCGATTACAGATCGAGTTTGTTTTATCGCTAAAATTATATAATATCTTCGTAAAAGTACTAATGTCCGATGTGAATCCACTGAAGTTTGAAAGGTCATAAAATTAGTGTAATGGTCTTTGTCTGTATGTGTAATTAAAGTGGTTTAACTTGGCTTCAGAGTAAATGCATCTGTTCCAGCCACAACTCAGATAGTGATACGACAAACCAACCATGAAGACCAAAGGGCTTTCCAAACAAGTCAGTGATAAAATGGTAGAGAAGCACAGATCAGAAGAAGTTTAAAAGAAAATTTCAAAGTCGCTGGTTATCCCTTTGATTACGGTGAAGTCCATCATTAAGAAGTAGAATGTGCCTCATACCACCCCAGATCAGGCCACACTTTCAAACTAAGCATCCGGGCAAGCAGGAAACTGGTTACGGAGGCCACTGTGAAGCCAAAAGTGACTTTGTAAGATTTGCAAATATCCATTTCTGAGATAGAAGTCAGTGTTTATACAACTACAATATCCCGGTTCCTACACAAAGCTGGCCTGTATGAGTGAGTGGCAAGAAAGAAGCCGTTACTGAAAAGAATCATCTTAAATCTCGTATGGAGTTTGCGATATGTAAATGCTACTGCAGACATGTAGCGAAGGTTTTGTGGTCAGACAAAACAAAAATTGAGCAATTTGGTCTGGCGCAAGCCCAACGCAGCACATCACTCAGTAAATGTCATCTCAACTGTCAAGCATGATGGTGGCAGCTTCATGTTATGGGGATGCTTCTCATCAGCGGGAACTGGGAAGCCTGTCAAGATTGAGGGTAAGATGGATGGTGCAAAGTACAGGTGAATCCTAAAGGAAAAACCTGCTTGAGTCATTCAAGAATCTAAAACTGCGTCGAAAATTGACATTTCAGTTGGACAATGAACCGAAGCACAAGACCAAAGCCACATTGGAGTGGTTTCAAATGAAAAAAGTGAATATCTTGAAGTAGCCCAGTCAAAGTCCTGACTTGAATTCAATAGAAAGTTTATGGCGAGACTTGAAGATTGCAGTCCATCAACGATCCCCAACGAGCTTGTCAGAATTGGAGAAATTTTCCCAGGAAGAATAGGCAAAAATTACATCATCCCATTGTGAAAAGCTGGTAGAGACCTGTCCAGAAAGACTCACAGCAGTAATTGCTACCAAAGGTGTTCCACCAAGTACTGACTTAGGGGGCTGAATACTTATGCAAGCAACAAATTTCAATTAATATATTTTCTTTGCAGGTTTTGCTGACATTCAACCACCTTCACACGTAATAGTGTTAAGTTTGATCATTAGAGGTTTGAATAAAAACAAGTTCATTAAAAAAATGTTTACATTATTGTATTTCATCAAAATGTGACATTATTGGTAGGTGGTGAATACTTTTGCAAGGTACTATATATGTGTGTGTGTGTGTGTGTGTGAAAGAAAGAGAGAGAAATTAAAATGATGCAAAGGATGTATTTTTAAATCAATCCGAAAATATTCATTAGGTTTATGAATTGCTGTGCTATTTTAGCCTTTTTTCTAATATTTGGTTATGAATTCAGGAACAAAAAAAAGAGTAGATAGTTTTATATAGTTTTTCTTTATTTCTTTGATGTCAACAAAATATATTCAAAATGACATATATATTAAATCATGTCGTATCTGAATCTGTCATCTTAAGTGAATAATAATTGTAAAATTTATTCTAGAATTAGTCGTTACAAACCTGCCCCCAGTGGCACAGCGGTATGTCTGCGGACTTACAAAGCTAGAAACCGGGTTTCGATACCCGTGGTGGGAAGAGCACATATAGTCCATTGTGTAGCTTTGTGCTTAATTATAAACAAAACTTAAACGTTACAAACCATTGTATCAACTGCCATCTGTTGGGCACTTTAGAAATATAATATTTTCAAAAACAGGGATTTTATATTGATTGACTTTTTCTCTAGCTAGATTTATTTTTAAATACATTTCTTGAATAAATATGTTTCTCCAATGTTTTATATATATGTAATAACATAACTTTTTTAGATTAACTGATGCTGTTTAATTAAAAGTACAAAAATACTTAAAGAATTGCTTGCTGTTTATCCTCGTGGATCAGAAAAAGAAGCACTCTAATTTTATTAGAATCTATATTAACACAATTTAACATTGTATAAATTGACATGAGAATTTAAGATAAAGTGATTGTTGGTTATAGAAATACCGAGATTGAAGTGTATCACTGTAACCACAAAAATGCTCAAGTGAAGCATTCCTTATGTTGGATTATAATAATATACAAGTAAAATATTTCTTATTTTTTTATGAAAAATACACAAGTGGAATAGCCTTAAAATTACACATGAGTTTACTTTGAATTTGTTTAGAACTCTCTCTAACAAATGTTCCTGTAGAAAAAATAAAATTCATTTCAAGAATATCAAGTAGAATCCATTACACACCTGGATGGCTCTAACTAGATTGAAATTATTTTTATATTAAGATAATAATAATGAAAGACTCACTGAATAAAATTTACTAAGTACTCATTACCAAATTAAGGTACGAAGTTTAATGAACCCGATAAAACCATGATAAAATAAAGTAACGCTAGCATAAGGATAAACCAAATAGTTGGCAAAATGTTGCACGAAAACACTGTAGCGTTTGTTCTGATACATGTTTTGTACGTTCTGGAATTTCGTTAGTTTTTATCTCATTTAAATATTTTCGTCCAAAATATTCAACTAAATTCAAGATCTACCTATACATAAGTCTAACAAATTTTTACAAAAATTACACAAATGTTTGATACTTTGTCTTGGATTTGTAGATATTAAAAACACTCTTAGTCATATTCAGAAGAGATTTTCCTTTCTTACAACCAACCTAATTCCTGCTCACCATCAACATGATTCCTGCTCGTTTGTATGATACTGATCTTACTGCAGGGTAATTGTAAAATCTTTTGGCTAAGGTCCAATTTTTTGCTGGCAAAAATCCTTTAGTCACAAAAAGTTGATTCTCAGAACTGCCAGGTCATTTGATGCAAGAATTCCACAATTATCACACAAAGGAAAGATTCGAGCTCAATTGTCTTTAGCATTTGTGTAAAGACAGAGACTGTTAATGAAGTTAATGTCAATCAATTCGAAATCTTGATATCATGAATACCACGCGGAAGTGGGTAAAACACCCTAATGTTAGGATACGAGTGTAATTTTGGAGCTTACCTCCCAGTGTCAAACACTTTCTGTTGCAACAGTAGCTAGTTGTGGGTTTACTGTGACTCAGTAACCAGTCTTTATTAAATCTATTCTGTTATTTCACTGGAAACAAATTTATATTGCAAATTGTTAGAAACATTTATGTTATATCATTTTATTAACAAATAATTTACTAAAGCACTTTATAAAATACATTTTAATCAAGTTTATGTTTGTGTTACCTTTTTTATGACTTATTCACCATATGAATCATGTTTTATGATAAACGACCCAATACATTAACCTTCTACAAAACAAAGGAACGCAAAAGGCTACAAAAACAAACTTAGATGATCCTTTAATTGCTCACTTATTGAAAGCGAAAACTGTCAGGTGTGGCAAACACGCGAGCTGTCGTCAGCATGAGTGAATAGCCACTTGTCGGTTTTCAATAGAAATAACATGGCTGCTAAATTGACCACAGAACATTTTAAGGTTCATGGCCACAATGAAATATTCCAAGGTCTGGAGTTTCCTCCCATATTTTAACAATAGTAATGAAACTATTTCAGGTTGGTATCTTAATTTCTTTTACCTTGACTTAGTCAGATTTGGTATTTGTTATCACTAGAATTCTTTGTCAGTTATGCCTCCTCGACTCAATAAATAACAGTATATATATTATCAATCTCCCAAAATGAACATAATACTATTTTAATAAAGTGCTATTCAAATTGTGAAAAGCAAACAATGAGTTAACTGAATTGGTAAGGTTTATTGTGGGTGTTTACTTACAAAGCGAGCAATATATTTCAAAACAAAGTTACTGATTCAAAAGGATATAGCTGACCTTCCCTAAGTTTGCTACGGTACTGAAGATGGCAAGATCAGTGACCAAAGTAGTTATTGCAGGTATTGAGCAGCACGCCACCAGATGGCAAAACGTGTTTCGCCATAAGGTAACAGGGAAGAGGGTAGAGACGATCACGTCATAGTTCCACGACGTGGAATCAGAGGCCGCGTTGCTAGACCACCATGACACTTGATGATGGAAGTTGTCTGCTACCACAGAGCGCATTGCTAGGAGATGTCATATGATATCATAGTTTGATTGTAACATAATAGAAAGCGTGTTCCTAGGCTACAAAGTGGTATCATAATGTGTGTTGTTAGGGGAGGAGTAACATCATAGTTAGATACCAGTGGGTCTGTTACTATAGGTAGATGGTGATACTAACGTTCTGTGAGCGGATGGTGGTTCTATAACTGGATAATGCTACTAAGGATAATGATAGCATATTTCATAGGATCATTGAGTAATAAATAGTATTTTACCTTATTTGCCTAGAACACTTTTTACAAATCCTGAAAAGAATGTATTTTTTGTCATAACATCTCTAAATCATGCAATAATTTACATACAAGCTTACTTTTTCACTATTCTGGCTTTATGGATTAAACATATTCTTATGTTATTCTTCTACCCATATAACTATGATTTGTATTGTGTATAACAGTAAACGAGTTCTTGACAAAATATTTCATTTTACACATATTGACAGTTACTTTATAATTTTCACTTATATCTGTTTTACAAAGGCTGATAGTGCTTCTATGGGCATATGGTGTTACTAGGTGGATGGCCTTACTAATGTTCTATAGGCAGATGGTCTTACTAGGTGTACCATGTGTCTTACAAAGGTGGATGGTATTTCTACAAGCAGACGGTCTTACTATGGTGTATTGTGTGTTTTACAAAGGTGGGTGGTATTTCTCTAAGCAGACAGTGTTACTATATCTACACTGAGTGGTCACAAGTAAATAGACACCTAATATTTCGTCATTTAACTGATTTATGCTAACTAATTTGTGTTCACAGAGCATTATGTAAAGGAAAATGGTCTTCACG
>NW_013666630.1:209723-231608 GCF_000517525.1 Limulus polyphemus | reverse complement strand
TGTCTATTTACTTGTAACCACGCTGTGTACATAGGATTGGATATAGATTTAAAAATGTTTCAACTTATGTTTATAGTTTTCATTTATAAAGTAAGCTATATTATGTGTGTTTTACAAATGTGAATGGTGTTTCTATAGGTGGAGAGAGTTACTATAGTCCCTTAGGACAGCAACCAGACTTCAATTTATCTCAATTTATGTTTATTAGTTTTTAATTCTATATTTAATTTGTATGATATACTTTTTGCTTTTCCTGGTGCTGCATAGTGTTACTATCACATTTAACGCATTGATTATAGTTTTTGCTTCTATATCTACTTTGCATAACATACTTTTTACTATTTCTGAAATGTTCTAAGTAAAACATTTATTGCTAATTAATTTCTATAATTAATATATTGCATAACATCTATTTATCCTGAAAAGGACTCTTATTTAATTCCCTAAATAATATACAATAATTTTAATGTTTAGCTTTTTAAGTTGATTTTTTGGCTAAAATGTAAAGGACTCATATAAATGATTATGTTTAACCATTACCATTGTAATGTATTCTTACCTTTATGAAGATATTTTCATTTTGAGCATTAAATGAACTACTACATATAGGTGTTCTTTCCACTTCTATCTGAGGTCATTAACTTTGAATACAAATGATAGAAGGGTCAACACATACAAACACCAAATGTTTTGGACAATTAAATCTTATTGGATACTTTGGCTGACTCATCACAGTTGATGATATGTCGTCTTTTCTTTAGAAGATAGGCGCTGATAGAATTCAAAGTTCAATATGGCAGAAAGGAAAAGTTTATGAAACAAAAGTTGAACAAGCCAGTTATAATACATAGTATAAACCGATATTTATGATTATACAATCATTACTAAGATATAAGACTCATACATATATTTACATTATAATTAATATTGAAAATAAATTGTTCAAACTCTACATAATTATACATTTTCTACATAAATTCAAAAGCAGTAGATCATATATTCAGTGTTCACAATATTATAATTTAACTAGTGATCATTAGCTTTTGAATGTCATTGAATTTGAAAATCAGTAAACATAATTTATTGGTTCTTTCATTTTATATAGTGATAGAAAACACTAAATGCGTATTCATGATATTCTATTTCTCAGGATTTGACAGTACATTTTCAATATGTACATTTCAGTTAGTGTACATTTCTTGTATGCTTTCTACTCAATTAGACTCCATGAACTGATTATCCACATTTCTACAAATGTGTTTAACCATCAAATACAAGACTCCATATAGGTATGCTATCATTAATGTATGTAAGTAAAATCACAAACTCTAAATAAGACTATTGTCACACATATTGAAAGATTTATTCACAAAACTAAGTAAAATATCAGGCTTAACAAACATACTGAAACATTTATTAAAAAAATTTCTAGGTGCACTAACACATTATTTACATAATCATCTTAGTTTATAAACAACTTGTTCATCAACACCATTTGAGTTGGACCTCTTAGACAGTATTAGTGTGAGTTAGAAATCTGTGCAAAATAATCATTGCAGATGTTTTAATTTACACATAAAAAAAGTTCGTTATAAAGTTCCAAAACAGCAACAAAACAAGCTCTAGGCAAAGATTTGTGAAAATATCTAATGAATGGTATTAATAGTAATAGTTAAACATAACTATGTACGTAGATCCTTTAAACTTTAGCAGAAGAACTCAACTTATAAAGATAAACATGAAATTTAAATAAGCGTCTTTTTTTGAACAATAATTGTAAAAAGTATGTTTTGCAACTTAAATATAGAACCAAAAACTATACTACAGTGCATTAAATGTATACGAAATCATAAAAACACAATCGGGTATATTAATTGTCTCAATAAATGTTTATAAAAACGAAACATTAGGTGTGATAATATCTGTTCAGCAGTATGTTAAATGTGTTAGCAACACTATCTCCCTATAGAAATACATGTAATAAAGTTAAATATATAAATAAAAACTATAAACATAAGTTGAAACAAGTTGAATTTTTTATACAACCCTATGAAAGTATAGTAACACTGTTCACCTATAGAAACACAATCCGCCTTTGTAAGACCTACGCAATTAAATATATAAACAAAAACTATAAAGTTGATAAGATTAAAATAGCAGATTTTTTTGTTTTACTTATAAAGCAAAACTGTAACTGTGATAAAACTTTTCAGTACTGATAATTGAAAACACACCATTATGTAAGTTAAATTAAATTATTAAGTTTAAGAATTTGATTGTTACTATAAAGTTGATGACACGTTGATCTACATTACTCTCTGGTGGTTCGCTCGCGAACTAACTGCACGAAAATCATACCAACGCGTCCTCTAGTGCCACTTTGCGAACATAATCGTCTTTGGTGCGTGACACAATGACGTCATGACCTCAACCCCTCTTGTAAAACAGCAGCGCTCTCTAGTGCCTATTACGTAACAGTCATGCAACCCTCAAGTGTCAAGAAAATTTGTAATAATTATATAACCCTCAAGTGTCGGCATTTTTTGTCTACTATATGACTGTTGCGTAATCTCAGACGGTGACATGTTACGTAATAGTTATGTAGCCCTCAGGTGGCATCCTTTGATCTTCACTCACTCTCCACTGAGATAGCATCTTTTGGGCACAGGACAATTCTGATAACACTGACGAAAAGTCAGTAACAAAGTTATTATTCAAGCAGTATTTCATTGAAATACATTGAAAGAATTGAATTTTTAACACTAATTACAAGTCAATATGATGACAAGAAACAAAATGGCGGACGTTTACATTTTGCCCGGAGTGGATAGTTTAGTGTACAAAAAAAGTCCGTGTGTAAATAAGACGATCAAAGAATTCATTTTAGATATTTTAGCATGTTTTACCACAACCATAAGATACTTTTATGTATAGTATGATAATATTCGGATATTTTGACTTGCTACAGTGTTATTTCTGATACAAAAGTATAATATGCTACTGAAAAAAGTAAAAATGTTCCGGAAATGAGTTTTGATTGCACGAACTAGTTTTTAACAGAAAAACATCTTCATTTAGTACTTTATGACATATCAAGATATCTAAGCAAACTGCGTTGAGGAGGGGGAGAAATACTTGGGTCATTTGTCAGCAAATCTATCTGATCATAATGAAGTAAACGTTAGAGTACTGTGATTATAATATAACACATGAATTTACACTTCTCCATGGATATTGCTTTGTTTTTTCTTATTTCATGTTCTATAACGCATGAATTTTGTATTTATTCTTTAATCACAAGGCCACATTGGGCTATTTGCTTTGTCCACCGGATTTTCGCATTGTAAGACGATAAACTTACCGCTGTCCTACCAGGAGACTATAATCCATGAAAATATTTTCGTTTCGTCTGGGGTCACTCATGAAGGGGGTCACTCTAAATGACTACTTTCTTACTGCGCTTTTCCTGGTCTATTTTTTCATTTATTTATTTACTTTAATTTTCAGTTTTATACTTATGAATTACTTTATTGTTTATTGTTGAAGATGATAACAAATTCTATTTTATATCTGGCATAAACAAGATCAGTATAATATTGAAAAATAAAAACATACAATGAATAATAATTATAACTGTGGTGGCCAAACTCTTATTCATGTGTCTTGAAACAAAGTTGAACGATTTTAGCAGTTTGAATTGGTGCAATGTTTTCCTGAAATAGAGCGGCTCCGTTTAGGAATGAGGTGAATATCGTCTGCATCAATATTTATATAATCATTTACTATCATTTTATTTTTCAATGAATTTGTTTGTTTGTTTGTAATTAAGCAAAAAGCTACACAATGGGCTATCTGTGCTCTACCACGGGTATCGAAACCTGGTTTCTAGCGTTGTAAGTCCACAAACATACCGCTGTGCCAATGGGGGGGGGGCATTTTTCAGTGAGATCATAGTCCTAAACCATTGCAACTAGTAGCTTTAAACATACAGAGCGAAAAGTTTCTTTTATTTTCACCATACACATATTAGCACCCATTTGATAGGACAAGTAGAAAAAAAATGACCAAACCACATTCTTCCATTGATCTTCCAATATTTATGTCCTTGACACCATTTAACTCGGGATGTTATTAGATAATTCTTAATTACATTCCTACCATGGTAGACCATCTTGTGCAGTTCCCTTCGAGTTGTTTTGAAAAAGATTGGTGCTGTAGTATTTTGTTTTGTCTCATTACTCGTGTTCATGATTATCTCACGACCTGTCGACTTACGTTTTCGACCGCTATTGTGTTTCTCTGATATAGCCTTATTTTCCGAGATTCATGCTGACACCACTTTTGACATTATATTTTTGTGTACATTCATTATTGTAGGTGATAGTTTCACTGAGGATCTAGCTAGACATTTACCCACAATCAATCCTCTTCAGAAATCTAACAAAGCTTTTTAGCTTGACATTTATTAAACCTTTTTCTAAAAGAACAATAATATATTATTGGTATAGCAACACATTCAATGATATAAGAGTCAAACTACAATATGCTACATTTCCCTCTCTTAGAGACACAAAAACTTGGAAATAAAGAGGTGATGTGTTTCCGATATTTTATCCAATCCCTTTAGATATCGTACCAAACAACTAAATCAAAGGCATGCAGTACACTGATGTAATGAAGAATAAAGCAGATAAGAAAAAATATTTTGTTTTGCTCTCTTCTTCTGAATTCATTTGTGCACTTTATGATTCAACCAGTCAATTCTATTTATAATCACTTTCTGTCAAACTCTTATTTTTTAAGTGTGTTAAACACTTTTAACATTTCCCTAGTTTTCATGGGACTAACTAGAAACATTGACCACAATAATTAATATACATTATACTTTTTGTTTCTTTTAAGATAGGTAATAACTTTTCTGTTGTTGTAGCTTAATAAATCTAAATTCTGATTTTTATTCAATTTATGCATCTTGTAACTCTGCTTGTTATCATGTTACATTACTTGCGATCACCGTTATATTTATTAAAGAAATAAAATTAAGGTTTGAAAGAATGATATAGATAACCAATTTAAAAGCATACAAAAAGCTTTAGCTGCTACAGCATTTTTTAATGGCAAAAAAAAGTTAAAATCAAAATCTCTCGAAGGTCAAACGTAAATTAAATCCATGTCCCAGAGCTTTCTTTTCTTAATTCATAACAAGATAAGATGATAAATATCCTAAATTTTTTATTCCACTTTTTCGTTGTATCTTTCGAAGATTAGATAATTCTACTCTGAGAAAGAGACTTGATACTCGTTATTTCTATTAGTTTAATTGCACTCATGTTGTATATAAGAGATGCTTTATTCCTTAGGCTTAAATTCATTTCTTTCAAATGCTTTATTTCACTCTGAAGAGGTTGTGTTATAGCTTTATTGTAATGTTTAATAGGCTTGAGCATATTAGAGACTAAAGAACGAAAACGAAATTTCTTACAAATCTTTAATAAAACTCAAATAATTTTATTACAGTAACATTGAAAATACAAGATCCGATATTTCCTTCATTTAAAAATCTTACCTATAGGAGTTATAATTCCTTTTATACGACATATTTGGTTATGGCAGTTTATCTTTTATTTAAAAAATCGAATGAAGCAAAACCTTTGGGTTATTATTTGACTTAAACACTGATTGTTGTCTCCAAACAAAATACCCGTGATCAATTTTTTTTACAATATTCTATGTTGCCTTTATGGTTAATAGTAATAAAAAAATATAATCAAAATGCGCCATTTCAAGTTTAAATGTTAAAACCTCCCTACCCTCAACCCTGTGCGCAACTAAAGTTTACACCCTTGATTTGTTCTCTCACACTTTTTACATATAACCTGAACTAGATACCTTATTCATACATTTCAAACTGAAAAGTTTACACCATAAAGGGTAAGGTAAACATTTAAATTTTAACTTCCGAGACCCATTTCATGTTTCAGTTCAAGAATTTACATCTCACAGACCATTAACGATTTTCAGTCCATTAACAAAAATGTAGACTAAATGGCCAAGCCAGAGTCCCCAAGGTTCAGGCATAGCCATACTTACTGAAAACAAGGAGGGAACTGGTCTACAGCACCATCCGCCTATATAGCTACTATTAACCGAATAACGGGATTAACTTTCATTTTTATAACGCGCCCCAAAGTGTGGAGTATGCTCAGTAGTATATCGCAGGTCAAACTTTGGTCTTTCTGATCCAAATCCGAACACACTAGCCGTAAGGCCAAGCCCAGAATCCTTAAGTTTGTTAATTCTAAATTGTATGCATGTTTGTATGTAATATATATATATATATAATTATATTTAAATTTTGTGAAGAACAAGAAAATAATTAAGTAAGTACATAAATTACATAAATGGAAAAATATAATTGAAAAGAAGAAAATCCAACACCAAAACACAAATCATAGGGTGGGTCATGATGTAACGTGCCCTGGTACTTTGAAGTACCGGCAGAAGTAAGACCCAATGTGCGTTGGAGGCACACCGTCTGTTCGATTTAACCTCAATTTTGCTAGCCTCACAAGCTTATAAAGGGGAAAAAGGAGCAGATTTGTGTGCTCAAACCCACAATGTCCCACATCTTTACCACCTTTCGCTGTCTGCAGCCAGAAGTGGGAATGTGGTTGCTCACAAAAATAAAAATAGTAATTATAATAGTATACATTAACGGGTGAAACAGTAAAACTGTCTTTGAAGTTGGAATTCTAGCCACAAATATGTTTGGACATAAAAGTTCAAGATGTTAAAGTACTACTATAATAAGCTTAACCTTATTGCTATTAGTATAGTTCCCATCCTCCACCTTTCTAAGGCACTATCTGGATCTTTAACAGTTCTAAGCAGATCTATACAGTAGCAAGTCGTATATATGAGAGGTGATACAACTACATTAGTCCACCTATATAAGATATAAAAATGTCCAAAAACAATTCCAATATATTTTAGAAAATATTTTTATTGTCTATATTGTAATTTTATTGATGTTATTTTAAAATTTATGTAATTACTTTTTATATTTATTATAGAATAATTTAAAACATTTGATTAAGGTTCTTTCATCAAAGTCATTGAAAATCAATTTTTGCACTAATAATATCATATTGGATAATATAAGTTATATATTGCTACAAATTTTACAGTATCTAAGAAGTTGTGAATGTATAATAACCTGTATAGCATTTGATGAAACATTATTTGATGAGGGAAGTCCATATACTTGAAATTGTTGTTGTTTGTTATTAAGCACAAAGCTAAACAAAGGGCTATCTGTGCTCTGCCCATACGGGTATGGAAACCTGGTTTCTAGCAGTATAAGTCCGTAGACATATCGCTGTGCCACTGGGTGCTATATCATGTCAAATCATTTCTTTTATTATAAATACTAATATTACTATAATTACTAATTATCTTAATATCTAAATCTAATGTCCTTAAGTACTTGATATGGAGGTAGTCTCGATTTGTAGAGCTGCATGATAAATATTAGTAATATAATTACTTAATACTGGATTATTAATACTAATTAATTCATCAATATACCTATATGCCAAGAAAAATAATTCTGCATTTGTTAAATTATTCATAAATTTATTTTCGTAATAATAGAGATATAAATTAGCAACACAGCTTGTTTATAAATGTGCTTATCAAAATGGATATAATTATTACATAAGCTAAAAACTGAATATGTTTTCATTATTATTGGCAGTAAAAGTGTGATTTTCTATATTTGTAAGTAGATCAATAAATTGATCTATTAACGAATTTATCACTAATACTAAATCAATAAGTGGTATAGCTGTAAATATTGTAGTGAAATCGTATGTTCAGATTGTATCTCCTAATTGTGTTTCATTTAAATTTTATATGGTTTTTAAGACAGGTCCATTATTTTCAATTATCCAGAAATTATGTTACTATTGATATTTTGTTGTATTTTAACAAATAACTGATTCAATAATTTTCTTAGTAAAACCAAAAGCTTAATTTTTTCCGAATTAGAAAAACGAAATTTAATGGGAGATTTATGTAATTTAGGTATTACATATAGATATGGTAATTCTGAATATGGATTTGATTTAACATCAAATCAGATAAACCGTTTATCTCCAACGCAAATTGGGTCTTACTTCCACCGGTACCTCAAATAATGCACGTAAATTTTCTCATTTTAGTTATTTACTTTTTCCTTCTGCTTAAAATTTTGTGTAGCTTACTAAAATAATTATATATACATACATACTAGTGAAAGTACCTGGCTTCGCTCGGGTTATTAGGTTGATTTATTCTAGATGACTATGTCAGTGTGTGTATTCTGAACCCATTTTAGTATAAAAGGATAACCTATATACTTTTGTTGCTCCTTTACGGGATGTGGCCTTTTTATAAAGGTAACCGTCCCTCTGTCTTGTTCTCCGATTTTAAATTTAAATAATAAAAACAAATAACAAAAAACAAAACTCTTTAATTAACGGAGCCTCTAAATTAGAAAACAACAACTATATTTTTTCTATTTTGTAATTTATATTTCATTTTATACTTTCAGCACACAACCTCTTAACAACAATATTAGGTTATACTTTTATTGCTAAACAACATGATATAAAAGTCATTGTTGGAACGCATTGTTACCAAAACAATAAACTGGCTTTTATATGTATTAAAAGTTGTTATCCAAGGAACCACTTCTTTTCTATGTGGGTTTTCGCTAGATTGCATCATTAAAAAGATGCGCATGCACGCGCGCACGTGCGTGTCTGTCTGTGATTTATATCTATAATTTGTAATATAAGGAGCCACTTCTTTGCTATGTGGTTTTTCGCTTGCTTGTCTCATTAACAAGATGCGCGGGCGCATGTGCTAACGCACGTGGATAAGATAAGTAATACTGATGCACACTTTCAGAGTTCATTTAGTATGGGTGCAAAATTCTAGGTTTCTAGGTTCTTTGCTCTTGGAGCTATGGCGGCCACACACAGACCCACAGACACGCCCTTTTATTATTATAAATAAGCTTAAATGTTATACCCTTGAAAGTATCTGTACAAAATTACTTTTTATACGATGAAACATACTTACGATCTCATCATTGTAAAGTTTTGAATTCTATACGTTTCTCATTTCCAAACATACTTTATATGATAAGCACCATAACAGTGAATATGCGTTAAGAGGAATAAAAATGAATGATTTCATGTAATAATAATATATGTATATATAGTTCGTCTTCACAGAATGAAAAAAAAAAGCCTCATCTCTAGAAAAGTGATTATGACTGTCGTCGTTTGTTATTACTGTATATCTAGTAACTGAAAACATTTTCGTTTTCTGGATTGTTCAAATTTTACTGGGTAGTGTGCACTTAGTGGACATTTGCGAACCATCTGTGAAAATTGGATTTGCATTCGTTTACATTCATGTTGAATCATTCTAAAATGAAATCCAAAAGCTACAAATATAAGTTCATTGTTGTATAATTAGGCAGTTGTTTAATATTTGCTTTACCTAGTTTGAACAATCAAGCCTTATAACAACTAGGTTATTATCTGTATAAATAATACAGTTTTACCCTGATTGGACTATTTCTTTGGAAAGAAAAGTAAAAACGTAATTTAATATTCTTGCTTTTATACACATTTATCAATTGTAGAAAACGATTGAATTTTTTATTATAATATTCATATGGGTGTAAGATAATTAGAAGATTTCAAAAACATTCTGAAACTCACTCAATGAAGTCATGCGTATTCAATGTGAAACACACTCAATGAAGTCATGCGTATTCAATGCCCTACTTTGGAAGTGTTTTTCTGTTTGTTTGTTAAATTTCGCGCAAAGGTGCTCGAGGGCTATCTGCGCTAGCCGTCCTAATTTTCAAGTGATAGACTAGAGAAAAAGCAGTTAGTCACCACCACCCACTACTATTTGATCGTCATTCCTATAACGCAAACACGGCCTCATTGCGCGGTACGCGTTTTTTTTTTCTTTGACGCCAACAGAAAGCGTACCACGGAACTTTGGATCCACAGTCCGGCACGCTAATCCGTATGTCGTGCTAGTTCCCATTGTATGTGAACCGAAGTGTTGTTAAAGGTCTTGAGGAAAGTTTTGTTGATAAACGTTTGACAAATTATTGAAATATTTGCTTAAATGAGGAGCTAACTAAAATCGCTACTTTATCGTTGTTATTCTGAGCTTAGGGGGCTTGTAATGTTACAATTCAGGGATCAATCCCTTCAATGGACACAACATATTGTGCAGTTTTGTGCTTAAGAATAAATACAAACAATGTACAATTGTAAGCATTGTATTCTTTCTTAACAGGTGTCAGTGTCATAATAAACTATGACAGCAATTGTCAATAATTAAACTTTTTCTCAACAGAAGAAGGTGAAAAACATATATATATTGGTTAGTTTTGTACAAAATTGGCACGAAAATCTCAATTCGAATGTTTCGTGCTCCTAAACGTACCGTGACATTCTTATGTAAAGAAACACATAATAAAAATGAAAACTAGATTGCAATTAATCTGAATTATAAAAAGCTTAACAATAAACAAGCCAAACTGTTTAATCACTATAAAATAAATTAATCAATATGAAAGAAAGATGTACAGTAAAAACCATCATTATTTGTAACCTTGCTGACAGAACTTAAGATCCTAATAAGTCTTTCAAACTCATAATAAAGTTTCTTTAAAAACGTTTCTTATTGTTTGAACGAAAACTACAACACTGCCAATTAATTAACCGGAGCCTTACAGACCTGTTAATTAATGCTACGTCTGGTGTTTAGGTTTTGTTTTAGTTTTATATAAGAATATAGAGATTGTGTTGACAGAGACGTCTAAAAACAAACTAAATACGAATGTATGAAAATAAAACACAACAATACTTTCATTGCAGTAAAACTTGTTTGATATGTGTAATTAATACATAATGCATACCACGAGGTGGCAAAATTTCCTGATATATTGCCGATTTCTGCGGAACGTTAACTGCGGAATTTCAACACTGAAATATGGTATTTAGTACTAAAATAGAACAGAGAAAAATACTCTCAAGGGTGTATTTTTTTTAAGCCACAAATACTCGAAATTTTATAATCGTTTGAAAATTACAATTTCGGCTACATTTTCCGGAAAAGTGCACCCCCTTTTAAAGGCCGTTTTTCTCTTTATTTTCTTGTTTTTCGGTTTTTCCCTTCTTTTTTTCATGAAAATAAATGACAATACAAGCAAATAAATGACAATTCTTTTATGATTTTGTTCCTTGGGATGAATACTTATGTTGACCTTCGAACAAGTACAGAATTCATAATGAAACACCTCCTTGGGCTCCTCCTTTAGCTACCTGCCTTTCCTTCTTTTTCTGTTTGATTTGGCTGATCTTGCTTTTTATGTTCTTCTCATCAGAGAACTCTTCCATGGGGTTTGCCTCCTTTAACATCTCATATCTTTCCAGGGCCACTGAATAGCATGCTTTGATGCTATGTTTTCATCAAGAATAACATTGGTGATATTTGAAAGCACATCTGGAAAACGTAAATTGAAAGTTGACCATTTGCTGCTCTTTTTTTCTTTTGCAATGAAGACGCAGATTGTCGAACGAATCTCGCTCTCAGATGGTAGATCCAATGCAGAAGGGGTATTTCATTTTCAACTTCTCAAGCATGCAACCAGGAC
This sequence comes from Limulus polyphemus, assembly GCF_000517525.1. Classification (NCBI taxonomy): domain Eukaryota; kingdom Metazoa; phylum Arthropoda; class Merostomata; order Xiphosura; family Limulidae; genus Limulus; species Limulus polyphemus. The sequence goes on along the minus strand of NW_013666630.1, from coordinate 219,874 downwards.
CAAGTTTATTTTTATCACTTACATTTCCATCAATTTTTTCCATAAGTTTTCCTTGAACAGGCCCGATTGCCCAACCTTTCTGAAAATATTCATAGCGTTTTTCAATTTCAAAAACAAAATTATTTCCTAAATTACCATCATCGACACGTTGAATAAATTCAACAGATCCTCCATCTAGTAGAAATTCAGTAGGTTCAGGAAAACTCCAGATTTAGCTCCGTTACGTTATGAGAGAATCAATTCAAAAAGATTTAGTCAGTTTTTTTTCCGGCTTAAGTAACCCTGTGGGACTGAGAAAAAAATTGTACCCCGGAGGTATGCATTACATGTTAATATTCTCTACAATCTGCCTAGTTTAGCTGATAAAATTGCATTTGTAACAAAATCAGTTTTTAGCTGATTATGGTTTGATTTTGCTGTATGTTGTTGATAGAAATGTTTTTTGTTTTTTTTTAAGTTTTATGATTAGCTGGACAAATATAGATCTGATAGTATTTGATACCTAGTGGTAATGTTAAAAATCTGCACCCAGCTTATACTGAACTGTGTTATCTTATATAAACCAGGAAAGCTTAGAAGATAAAAAAATCTCAGTGGGCTGCTAAGCCTTTCTGTCATGCTGAAAAAATCACAGTAAAACTGATATATTGAATCTATTTTCAATATAAACATTCGTTTAAAAAGTAACATCAACTCAAACTCACAGCATTTATTTTCTTAAGTTTCTGTGTTGCTTTTAGACTATTTCTCAAGCAAAAAAAGACAAACAAATATATTAATGAGGGAGGATGAGCGATAACTATAACTAGTCATCTATGTAACTACTTAAAAGTATCAATTAATATTCAGATAGATATACGGCTAGATGGACAGAGAGAGTGGCATAGTTCATTTTTTATATGTTTAAGCAAATCATTGTCCCGACATTGATTTCTTCGAGATATCTTGTTTTAATTAATATTTGTTAGCCTATTTGTAATTAAGCACAAAGCTACACAATGGGCTATCTGTGTTCTGCCTACCACGCGTATCGAAACCCGGATTCTAGCATTGTAAGTCCGCAAACATACCGCTGTGCTATATGGGGGCATTTTAATTGAAAAATGAAAAACGTTCACCTTTTATTGATTATTTATCTTTAAAAATTAGCGTGAAGCAACAAATTATTTTAAGTTAAAATGAAAGTAAGAATTATTTATATCTAAAATTAAAGTTAAACACAAAGCTATCAGGGATAATTAAAGTTCTTCACCAAGACTATGATAAGTTCAAATAAAAAATCAAAAGTATCTATCTCTGTTTGCTATTAACACATCAAAAGTTACTTTTATTACTTGCGGGATGCAGAAATGTTAATTTCTTGGCTGATCCTCCTGACAAGATAAAATCTAAAATATGGTGAATCTTTTGTTAACTGAAACATTGTTCAAATGGCCAATAGACAAAATGTTATATTCTTATTTGACCTAAATGTCAGCCAGGTTTTCCTTTCAGTGCCAAATGTTCTGATTCACATATTGTTTTAGAAAAGAAGCTGTGATTATGTTGTCTTCGTGTTACCTCTATCGTGTCAGTTATAACATAAAACGGCTTCTGAAACTAGTTTCAAAGAGCTTATATAAAGTCCGATCTTCATGCAAACCCTGTCGAAAAGGGCGCGATTGTAACAAATGTTGAAAAATAAAGTGACTATAATTTATAAACAAATTAATATCCTTTTGAAGTCAGGCAAATGAATTCATTTCTGTACAGTAATATAATAATTATAGCGAGTCACCACTAGGAGGTGTTAAAGTAAAAAAAAAAAGGTGAATGCTTTAAGTCAGTGCCTTTTCATAAAATTTAAATCGGCGATTAATCGATAGGGATACGTTGTTAGGATTATGCATGAAAAGCGTGGATAAATTGTAGTCACTGATAGCTACTGTCAAGTATTTTCAAGGAAATGGGTGGGTTTCATTATTGGTCGATCAAAATCTTGCATAAAAGTTTAATCAATGAAGTGACTATAAAGAATGCCTGTCATACCTTAAAGTAACCATACATCGTATAAATCACAAACCCATTTGTTATTTCGTGAAAAAGTCTTCCACGGAGTGGTAAAATCTAAAAATTCGTTAGTAAGCTTCTCAATAATTATATATGCTTTTTTTTTATAATTCACTAAAACTTTTCACGTATAAATGTAAGTACAATATGACAGTTTATCACACACAGATTTTTGCTACTACTGTTTTATAGAATTTTTTTGAAATTTTAACTTGGGTAAATTGTATGTTTTAATAAAATCATTAGCAAATGATTATTATAATGTGTACAATCATAAATAATAAAAAGGCTGATTATTTAAACACACTTTTGTACAATGATCAAAAATAGGCCAAATACAAATATATTTAAACCTTTTACTTACCAAACGAGTGTAAAAAATTAAATATATATATAATTTTTACTAGCCGAGTGTTTTTTGTTGGTTTGTAATTAAGCACAAAGCTACACAATGGGCTATCTGTGCTTTGCCCACCACGGGTATCGAAACCCTGATTTTAGCGTTGTAAGTCCGCAGACATACCACTGTGCCACTTGGGGCCTAGCAGAGTGAACTATGCCAATAGGCAGTACAAGTATAATTTGATGTTTTACATTTTTGTTTGGTACTCTGTATTTTTCTTTTTCAGATAGGTTACTTAAATAAGCAAAAATAAGCCAGAACGTAGTACTAAGGGACACAAAAAATTACATTTCTGTATTCATCATCTTAACAGGCCTCCAAAGCCTTAGAATATTTACGTGTATGTTAAATGTTTTACACTTAGAAACACGTATTATATTTCAATTACTGATAATCAGTCAAAACGTAAAGGGTATTCAAAAATAAGTATAACAACGAGTGTAGTCCTTTTTGTTTTAAAATAGTTAATTATAACTATCACATTTTGCTATTGGGTGCCATCAAAATGTTTGCATTTTGGGGACCACGAAACTATTAAATGTAGCTCAAGTTTCATCAGAAATATAATTTATATATATATTAATAATTCGTATATTTAAAGTAGCTTTGATCGAAATCTCTACAGACTCCTCTGAGGGCAGAAAAATTTATATCTTTGTATTTATTTGCAAGAATTTCACATCATAATTCATTTAATAAACCTCTTTGTAAATAAGGTTTGAGTAACACATATCCAAAATGTATATGAAACATTTTGACGCTATTAGTAATAGTATTACTTTGATGTAATGGAACCAAGACTCAGACTAAGCTTTTTCATCTTTCATGGTAATTGCGTATGCATAGAACACCTCATTAGCCAGAGCATATTTTCACAGTTTCATGTTGAGACGTCTATTTGATTACAACGATATGCAATCGGTTTTTTAACTTAAAAAAAAACACTTTGAAACAGGTACTTGCAGAATGTGTTCATTGTTTCAATTTTTGTTGAAAATGTTACCAGACCTGATAAGTCAGTATAATCCAATTCTTCTGTAAATTAATACGTAATCATAACTATCAGAAATGCTTGATGTGTTGTGTAGCCTATATCAGCATCGAAGTAGATAAAATAAATTTTAAAAAGACAAAATTGTAGTGAATATCCTGTTATAACAAGGATAAATTCAATTTTCTAAGGTGGAACTTCCAACAAAAGCACTTTCTTCAAGTTGAATGTACCAGCACTTCTTTTCTTTCTACTTCGGAAGATTACTGTGTAATTCGTGGATCTTTCGACGTGAAAGTCTTTTCTTTCTAGAACAAAGCAAAACTCAATTTTCATGGTTAAATAAAATAATATAAAACATTAAATATCTAGGCTGGGCACCGAAGCGAACGGGGTGGAGCAAAACGGAAGTTGTTAAAATAAAAACATCCGTTCTTGAGAACTATCATACTACTTCTTAAAACAGTGAAATAAATAAGCAGTTGGAAAATTCCTGGTATAAGATACTCATTGTAGAAGGATAACATACATTTCTTGTTTTTATTAAGGTGAAAAAAAGGGGCAGCCGTGCTTCTGTCAAATTCAGCATTCATTTCTTGTTTGTTTTAAGGTACATTTAAATACCTTAGTAACGGTAATATTATTTCAGTTTGTGTAAAGTTCACTTTATAAGGACAATATTTTTGGTTTTTACTCCAAAGTAAACCCGTTACCAGTGTATTGTAACAGAAGATTCACCGAAGGTATTCATACACACCCCCACAGCCCAACAACTAAGTTAGACTATTGTATACATACAAATTAGAAAAGGAGAGTGAATGACGTAAAATGTTTTTTAAATCTTAATTTGTATATATCAAGCATATCATGAAATGCTATACAGTAATTACTGTGTTAAATTTCTAATAAAGTTTTCTTCATTACCCATTCAAGCTGTCTTCAAACTTTATTTTATCATGAGTTTATCCAGACATTTTCTTAGCAAAAGCCCCCCCCCCCAGTGGCACAGCGGCATGTCTGCGGACTTACAACGCTAGAAACCGAGTTTCTATACCCGTGATGGGCAGAGCACAGATAGCCCATTCTGTAGTTTTGGGCATAACTACAAACAAACAACAAACAAATTCTTTGCAAAAATATCGATAGTAATCGATTAGTATAGATATAAGTATAATTATTAGTCAAAATAAAATTAGACTATCAAATATAAGAATGATCTGGGTATAAATGAGTGGCAAACTAATTTCAGCTACTTCTTAGGTGAAAGTGGCGTAATACAGTCTAATTGTAAATAACATGAATTAAAAGTTTAGATGAAGAGATAACAACTCTAACATGCTATAAAACACAGTAGATTCATACATTGTTTGCTAACAAGAAAGAACCACTGCTATTTATTAATTATACTCATTATTTTCATTGAATCGTAGCATTACACTACACGCATAGAAAAAACGCAATATGTTTAAAAGCGAACTCTGTAGGACGGCATTTTAAGAAGTTCTTTGTTGTACCACTTCCCTTTAGAGTAAATACATCATATTTCATATTTTGATTTCACGTTGTAAAGGATAAAGATAACAAAAGACGTTTCCTGATAATGCTTGTAAAATACATTTGAAAAATATCAACCACTGTTTTACAGTAAGCGTTAACATTCACTTGGCACAGTTAACTATCTGCCGTCAAACATCATTTACATAATCGGATATATATTTGATTGTGTAAATGATGATAATTGTGAGTAATGATTTACATAATCACATGTATTGGAGATGTTAATAATTAATTTCATTTATTTATTATTTAGACCGTAGGCTTTTAGAAGTGGTTTTCCCCTTTAATGTAAATCTTATCTATATATATAAAGCACAAAAATCTCTGCATCTGTCTGTTTGTCTGTCCGTTATCTAACTACTCCTAGGTCGCTTGGCCAATCTCAACTAATCTTTGTGGGATGATGGGTTGAACAAGGAGCGTGTTAATGGGGGTTCACAACCAACTCCACCCTACTATTGCTGTTATTGAGCATTTATTATATTTGACGTAAGTTGACGTTAACTACATTCATTACACCGAAGAAAACACAAACTTTATTAAATTTTGTATAACATAACGTCTTATATATCTCACAGAGTATGCTAGCACTCTCTATGAAGGAATGCAATGATCAAAATTGCCGCCACTATTGCAATAATACACAAACTCAGCTGAAGTTTCTACTCCAACAGCTACCAATGACAGTCTATTAATTAATTGCGTGAAACACTGTGGAAGGATGTTAAAAGCTGAGTGTTGAAAGCGGGTAACAGAAAGCACTCCTACCGCCACTACTTTGCCCGCTACCTCTTAATACAAAGTCACCCTGACCATGGCACAGTGTATACCATGTTTTAAGCATATACATATTGAATTCTTAAACCTTATGCAAAACCTTTGGTGAGGTAATAATGAATAGTGTAATAATAAGTTATGTTATAAATAAATTGTGTGAAAGTTAGGATTTTTCTGTTATTTATCCACCCCACATTTTTGTTTTAGTTCATAACCCGGACAAAGAACGGGTACCTCAGCTTGTTTTCTATAATTTAATAAAATATACGGTTTTGAACATAATATATATACATGTTTTCAAATGATATGTTAAAGAACCACTAGGTTTGAATTATAGTTTGTTTTTATTCTGTTTTTTTACAGCTGTAAGACTCCTCTTCAGCTAATGACTCTTAATATTATGTTAGATTTAGAGGAGGCAATCAAAACCTTGCACTTTTTACATTAACCTGTAGCCACGGGGCGTATGAAGCGACTGCATAAACCCGTTATACACTCCATATCCGAGTGTCTCCCAATATTCTTTCATTTTCTATCCTTTCTGTTCCATCCGTAAATTTTCAGTCATTCGCTTACAATATCATGTATGCATAATCGTTTAGTACATTTTCTTTACAAATTCTACGTTTTTTTTTCTTTTCTTTTACTCTTTATCTATTTTCTTGTTCAATCTCGTACATTACCACATCTTATTCTTGCTATAGCTGTTTTTTTTCAATCTTCTTCTGATTTCATATATCCTTTCATTCCTACCCCCTCTTTTACATAGTTGGCTTTTGTTTGTTTCGCTTAATAGGAGGTACTAGGCTTTCCATACCTTACATTTTACTTCTTTTAGTTGCACTCCATGATGCATTTACTGCACATTGTGATTTCACTTCTATATATTTCATTCGTTCTGTTGTGATGTTCTTCTTGAATGTTTAACTCAACATAGAGTGCAACCCAAATACTTGTACTTTCGACCAATTCCTCTCCTGTATTTCCATTGTCATTTGTCATTCTTCACTGCTATTCCCCTTTTCTAAAAACTTTCATCTTTGATTTATCTAAATTCAAGGTTTTTAATACTTTTTCGTTTATTTTTAAAGTATTCTATTTCCACCAGATAATCTGCTAGTATTATGATGTTAAATATATATTTTAGAGACAGAATACTTTTTCTACCTATATTACTTCCTCCTACACTTTTTCTACGTATTTTTTCCATCCATTCATCTTCTAAATCAACTAACTATATTGAGGTAACGTAGAAATTAACGGATATACATGACTGACTTATTTGACCATCCATAAACTTTCTGGTATTTGTTTTTATTTGTTTATTTTCATCTTTTACTGTGTCAGTTTTTCTTTCAAATATTCATTTTTTCCTCAGTTTTCAAATAACTTCTTTCTATCTACTCTATTGAATACATATTTTAGAGTATAAAATGTATAGAACATTCATTGTTTTCTAGTTTGTTATACGTGAAAGTATTTAAAAAATATTTTATTTCTGGTGGTAAATTCATTCCAAAATCCTGTTTGAATTTCCTCTATTATTTTTCTTCTTTCTAACCATTCAATAAGCCTTCTTGTCATCATTCCGGTCATTAATTTATATCTTACACTTAGTGATGATATTTTCTATACTCCTTTTCCTCTACTTCATTTCCCAATTCAAATTGAGTAAATATCTGTTTTTCTTTACACACCATGTTGTCTCTCATATCTTGTTCACAATGCTAATACTTTGATTTTTAATTATTCTGTTAAATATTTACAAAATTCATTCAATATTATATCTTGTTACGAACTTCTTCCTTACTTTAAACTTTTCACTTGCGTTTCAAATTCCTCTTATGTTCATCAACCATCCAATTTTCCATTCATTTTTTTTCCAAATTCCCATTTAATATATTGTGCTTTTATTCTCCCCTGGCCACCTTCTAAAATTTTCTTAAAATATTCTCTTCATTCTTCCATATTCCCTACTCGTCACTTTCTTTCTATTTCGACTCACAATCTAGGGATCGTGAGTTCGAATTCTCGTTACACCGAATATGCTCGCAATTTTAGCCGTGCAGGCGTTATAATGTGATGATCAATCTCACTATTCGTTGGTAAAAGAATAGCTCAAATGGCGGTGGGTGGTGTTGACTAGCTGCCTTTTATCTTGTCTATCACTGCTAAGTTAGAGACGGTTAGCCCAGATAGCTCTCGTGTAGCTTTGCGTTAAACACAAAAACAAACTAAACAACTCTCTTTCTCTTTCCTTGAAAATATTCAGAGATTTTCAAATATCCTTAATTGTTTTACTATTTTCTTCCAAGTTCTCACCCTCTCGTTTTCATTTTTCTTCTTCTGATATAAGTGATGCAAATAATTTCTTTTTTTAGCATATTTTCCTCTGTCTCCCTCTCTTTGTGTCCTCTATCGTTTGAACTTTCTCAATTTTCCTTTTTCCTTTTTTTAATCCTTACATTCTTGATAAAAACCATCCATTTATTCTCGTCCTTTTTACCTTTCTATGGATACTTTCTAAATAATATTGATTTTCTCCAAAGCTTTCTCCTGGCTTAGCTCTTTCTTTATCACCATTTCTTCGCTTATCTTTTTCAGTTCTTTACAAAACACGTTTTTCTGTATTCCTCTTTACAATTCTAAGTTATATATTCTGTTTTTTACTCTTCACCTTCCTCCCTTCTTCTTTTACCCCCACTAAAATCAACATACGATCCGATTCTATCCTATTTTCTACCTTCATAGGTTTGACATGGCCTGGTGGTTAGGGAGCTCGACTCGCAATCCGAGGGTTGCAGGTTGGAATGTCCATCACAGAACATTTTCGCACGTTCAGTACTGGGGGCGTTATAATGTGACGATCAATCCCACTATTTGTTGGTAAGAAAGTAGCCCAAGAGTTGGCGGTGGGTAATGATAACTAGCTGTCTTCTATGTAGTCTATCACTTAATGAAGGACAGCTAGTGATAGCCCTCTTATTGCTTGGCGCGAAATTCAAATCAAATCAAACCAATCTACCTTCATCCATTTGATAATAGATTATTATTCTGGTTCATAGTGTTTAAATTATATACCCCACTATAAAAGTTTATGTTGACCCTATAAATTTCAATTTTCTTTTCTCGTCACTCCCTACTCTTCTGTTTAGCACCATCATTCCCCAAGATTCACAAAATTCCATATAAGTTGTCCATTCCCTATTCAATTCTTGGCACTGTAATTTTATCCCGTAGATAACCTCATACTTTCTTCTCTTCCCCATCCTATTCCTGTCGTTGTTCTTGACTAATCCTTGCATTATTACCTCCAACCAAAATTATATGTATAGAGCACAGATATATATTTGTGTAGTTTGTGCTTAATTACAAACAAACCAAAAAATTTATTTTTCTAGCTTTGACAAGCTATTTCTTCTATTCCTCTCCCTTTTCCATCAGTAAGTTGGCTTCTTTTGTTTCAGAGCTGTTACGCAAAGTTACACAAAGAGCTATCTGATCATAGATTTCCCTAATTTTGAGTCGATAGACTACAAGCAAGGAAACTAGTCAGAAGCACCCACCGCCAACTCTTGGGCTACTTTTTCTGACCCAATAATGTGAGTTGACCGTCATGACCAATAAACCCTTAGATTCAAAGTCATCTGGGCCATCTATGTTTTCTCATGCAAAATCTCCGTTTGAAACTTCTTATACTCCGAATTTGCAGTACCTTCTCCAGGTATTTCAGTTCTTGTCACGACTATAAATAGTGTTTTACAATGTTTTATATCTTTCCAACGGAATCATATTATTAATTATTCTAACTGTAGCCATTATCGTGCAGCACCCTTCCTATGTGATAATGATAATAATCTACACAATCATATATACTTGTGATTATGTAGATGATAACATCCAATAAGCTTTTCCAAATTAGTCTATGAAAAATTATCGGATATCGATAAATGAGAACGCTTAATGCACAGCATTTTAACATTCATAATGTTTGAAACTGTGTTACGTGATGGTTTGTTTTACTTGTTTATTATTTTGTTTATTTGTTATTAAGCACAAAACTACACCATGGGCTATTTGTGCTGTGCCCACCACAAATTTCAAAACCTGGTTTTTAGTGATGTGAGCCCTTTGATTTACCGCTGAGCCACTTGTGGGTATATTTTTGTTAAGTACCAAACTACACAATAGGCTATCTTTGCTCTGCCCTCTGCAGGTATCTAAACCAGATTTTTAGTGTTATAAACCCCCAGTCTTACTACTGAAATACAGAGGGAAATTATGTGCTGGCTTTAGTGGTACTTTTTTATTTAGTCTGTTGTTTCTAATATCACCGGCCCGGCATGGCCAGGTTAGTTTAGGACGCTCGACTCG
>NW_013666630.1:191254-208829 GCF_000517525.1 Limulus polyphemus | reverse complement strand
TTCAAAACAAACAAACAATCTAATATCACCTCTGTAAGCCCAAACGCCAACCATCAAATTCACTCTTATTGTGTTTTGATTAAAGTGAAACAACAGTATTTATGTATTTTTGTAAACTTGCTGAAAGTCACTTCGTTTTCTTTCGAGATGTGGAAGGTCTAACAGACAAATCGATTTTCTCTGGTTACTGTTGTCGAGAGAAATGTGCAGCAAGCACACAGAACACTATTTGTATAGATTCTTTTTATCTCCGTTACTACTTTAATTCTGAACTTGAGCAAAACGACACATTATCTTCATGCTATTCTGCTTTGTTTTGTTCTACCTCCGAGGAGTACACTCAACTCCTTTAAGGCTTTCACTGTGATTAACGATTTTGGCCAACAGATTATGTGGTGGTTCTAATAAACGGATGTACGACACAAATGAATGACTATTCTTATAGACTAAAGTAACACATATCCTGTTTTTAAGTGAACTTCGTGTTGGCTTCACTGACCCAGTACAATATCCTTTCGAAAAAAGTGACCTTGGTATCTTTCGTTTCAACTTCCATTTTGTCCCTTTTATTACACAGCACGCGCTGAACCACGAAATCTTCTAATATTTAAACCTGAGGCATATACCAATTTGCTATCATACTACTGAAGAAAGGCTCTGAAAATCGAGGAATTTTGTAGTCTTGCGGAGAAAATATTCAGCATAAGGATGATCAAAGTAAGTTCTAAGTACATAAGATATCTCTGTAAGTTATTTACAGTTCCCTACCTGAATATTAGCTTCTCTAAGCTATCTACAGTTCCCTACCTGAATATTAGCTTCTCTAAGCTACTTACCGTTCCCTACCTGAATATTAGCTTCTCTAAGCTATCTTAGGGAACTGTAGATAGCTAACAGAAGCTAATATTCAGGTAGGGAACGGTAAGTAGCTTAGAGAAGCTAATATTCAGGCAGGGAACTGTAGGTAGCTAACAGAAGCTAATATTCAGGCAGGGAACTGTCTAATATTCAGGCAGGGAACTGTAGGTAGCTAACAGAAGCTAATATTCAGGCAGGGAACTGTAGATAGCTTAGAGAAGCTAATATTCAGGTTTCTGTTGAGTTAATGTAATCATCAAATAAACCCTAGTTTGATTTAGTTAATGAATAGGATCTAGTTTACGTTTCATGTGTAATTCTCCTTTAATGTTCAATAGAAGATCATGTTCATGGTTGTCGTTCAACGTACAAACTGGCTTAAACCAACCTTACTATTTATTTTATATCTGTTTCTACTTCCTTATATATTTGTCTCGAAATATATTTTTTTAACTAAATTTTGTTTCAAGTTAACGCAGCAACCCAAAAAGCTAACTCTGAAACGAAAGACACAATAAAATGAACAGCTTTTCTAAACTGGCATTTGTGACCACAACGTTGTAAAGAGACTGAGTATGTTATATTATAACGATTATGAAACCTTTTCGCTTCCAGTTATGCTCTATTTGACAACCGTACATCTTGACAATAGTCATGCGGTGTAGTTTCCATTGTAAAAAGTTTCATTGTAAGGTTATCATGTTAAAGCCATAAGTACTGCGTCTGGAGAATAACCAGTGTGTTTAGTATGAAATAACATGAATACCAATTTCATTCTCTAGGTATACGTCGATTGAATGAGAAGAATGACTCGAAGCCTTATCTTGGTGGCCCCATACCATGTTGGGCTGGTTTCAAAATGGAAATAGTTCCTAATTATATTGCGTGCTGTTACCTGGGGCACGTGGTCGTCTTTTGCCTCTGACCTAAGTGTTGGTGGATTCTCACCTATTTAAAAGACGCTCACTTTCCTTATAACAACTGGGGTACGACTAGTTGCGCGTCTCTTTTGGGATGGTTCTTGTCCCCAAGTTGATCTATTTTCCTTTAATTTCTACTATCACTAAGTTTAAGGGATATCTCCGTCTTGGAAGTTCTGAATTCCTGATCTGAGTATATGAATATTTTGTGTTGGAAAAAACTTTTACACACCATTCTCAAAAGCAATGTCAAAATGTAGTTCTGATACATTCCATCCGACTTCAATTTCATATCAACTATAGTTGTCATTTGACTTGCTGATTGCTTATTCAAAACCATTCTAATATAACTTATTAAATTCTTTGTATTTTACACTTGTTTGAATGGTCGGAAAATACTAAATGATGATTTTAATCCGTGGTATTGATAAAAATAATTATTTTGTAAACTGATAAATATTTTCAAAGTTAATTGGATATTGTTATTTATTCAGTATAAACAGAAATATCATGTTTAGTTTTCTCAAGGGGTGTAAAATTCAATATTTGCCCTAATAACATTTGTTTTTTGATGTCAATATTTATTTGTTTGTTTTTGTCACAAAACCACGTTATTGTGTGCTCCGAGGAAAATCGTACTCCGGATTATAGCGTTATAAGTCCGTCAACTTACCACTGACTCGTCGGGAGACAACATTTGTTAAGACAATAGTTGTAAAATAACTTTTAATAACAATAGATTTACTATAATTGGAGTTGAAATATTTATTACAACAAAAGTTATCTTCGTTAAAATCTTTTTATGATAAAAATGTAAATGTTTTTAACGAAGTTTCGTCTGTTTGTTAAAACATGCTTGCGTAGAAAGGAACGTCAATCAGTATTAATCTAAATTCTTCGGATCGTATCCATACTTCATTTGAATAAATTTAGTGCCCATTTGATTACGTGTTATATTTAAATGGTTAAAATTAACGTACAATTGTGTGAAAGGATCTTTTTGGACTACTATCACATAGGTAGTGGAGAATATAAAACACAAGGTTTATTCATATTCATTTTAAATAAGATTCTTTAACTAGATAATATTTGCAGTACATGGGCATCATTGAACTATAAATCTAATAACTAAGTTGTTTTTTTATGTAAGTAGATGTATGTCCCAAAGATGAAAAGGATAACGTTACGCAATGGACTAATGTCTCATCTTACACATTTGTAACTAGGTGCAATTCCGAACAAATAGTTTGTGCTACGAACTGTTACATTTCTTGGCAAAATTCCACAAAACGATCTGACATTAGATCTTCATCGCTAAACTTCTAGAACATACTTGAACTTATCTTTGTAGATCAAATGGGATAGTTTTAAATTACTGAATTTAAGGGCTATTACATTCCAATGAAATATGGTTAAGTATTATGTTTAAGATTTTCAAATACTTTGATACAACTATTATTGATGTGCCATGTTAAAGTATGGCACTTATACATGATTTACATCTGTTAAGAAAGCTGTTTTGTATTTTACTAACTGAACTTACACGACCAATTCACATAATTATTTTCCTGAAAACATGACATTACTTGTTTTGTTTTAAATTTTATAAAGTAAGCAGATAGAGCTGAAAAGAAAAAGACAATGCCAATCAAATTTTGTGTTAAATGTGATTTAAAAAACAAAAAAAACACTTTTGATTCTAGGTATAAAACAAGACAGAAATTTGAAACCCGTATTGACTTTCTTGAATAAATAATTTTGTCAATCTTTCAGATTGTCATCCTTACCCTGCTCGTCGCCTTAGCGGTAATGTCCTCCGCTAGCTGGAATTCACACGACCGATACTGGGATAGATATGGAAGATACGACCGTTATGGTGGTGGACACGATTATAAACAACCTAGATATTCTCGAGGTCGTTATGGGTATGGTCACGGCTATAGCTGTCGTTACGGTGATTTGTGTAACTACCGCAACTGGTCAGGGTATGGTGCTAATGAATATGATGGCTACACTAGACATGGAGACTACGGTAGATATGGCGGCTATGGTGGGTATAGAGACTACGATAGATATGGCGGCTATGGTGGGTATAGAGACTACGATAGATATGGCCGCTATGGTAGTTATAGAGACTATGGCGGCTATGGAAAGAACGACGGCTATGGTGGGTACGGAAACCATGATATATATGGCGGTTATGGACGTATCGGTCTCGGTGGTTATCCATATGATGGTTATTACTATCGTTATGGTTACAGCTAAATATTGTCATAATAATTAACCCAAAACTAAATCTTCTGTAAAACAAAATATCAAGTAGTACCACCTATAGTTCGTTATATCTGAAGTTAGATGATCCACTAATACATATTTCAAGTAAATATAATTCAGGGTATAATTCAGCTCAAATGTTCCTTGGCTAAATAATTACAAGAAATCAAATATTAATCATTTTTCTAGGCTAGATGATTATATATATATAAGTTCAGTACATTTCTAAGTTGAATTATCAATCCTATTAATATGAAAAGAATTTATGGTATGACTGTGTCTATGACATAATGAAATTCCCACAAAACCCTTCGCTTTTTTCACATGGTACTTTAAAAATAAGAGTTTTGAAGAAAAAAAGATATATTTTAGTTCAAACTGAGGATTAACTTACTTTAAAGCATTGAATAACTTACCTTGCTTTCAGATCATTAATGTAAAGGATACCTTTGTGAAACTACAGTTCTCAGTGGTGTACTGTAAAGTCCATATAGTTTTGTTCATGCTGTTCACCTATAAAGCATATGGTGATGATAAATACCATTCAGAATTTTATTTTGAAGCACTGACACTGAACATGTTCGTGTTCTTCGTTTGATCATAAATACAAGTTATGTTCTTAGAACCTAAAATGCTTATTTTTACAAATAAAATCTTACTAACGATATAAAAATCATATATATATCTTATCAAGTGAGCCTGGCATGATTAGGTATAAAGCGCTTAAATAAATGTAGCTCAGAAATAAAGATTTCATTTATTCCGGGTAGACCTCATTCTAAATTTTATATACAGTTGCAAAATATTATTTTCCCTCATCACTAATGTTTATGAAGTGCTAAGTTGTCAGTTGAGACATAACACACGCTGAGTGTAGAGAAAGTATTATCTATATAGTTTTTTGAAGAAGACTAAGTGAACAGTGTTGGCCCAGAGTTTATATTCATAGTTAACCTAGCTTAGTTTCATTATCTACTTTTCATTTTTTAAACAGCCACGAAACATATAACATCGAGTGTGTTTTAAACGTCTTATCTGCCTAAAATAAAGTAAGCCTAGTTGTATATGGTAAATTTGGACCCTTTTTTTTTGTTGTTGTTGTTGTTGTTTTTAACTGAGTTACTTCTGAATTTTTCGTTGTTTTGTTTTAAACCACAAAATTAATTTAGAGGCAATCACTGAAATGATTAACAGCATCATATAAATACGATTTATATAAGTTGAATTTTACCTTTTTGTTATGCAATTGAATGGGTTTTATGCATTGTATTCGCTCAATAAAGACTATCTATATTCATAATACAAAATACAAATATGTATTTATTTATCAACATCGTTATGTTTTTCTTCCATTTATTTTACCGGCCCTTTAAGCAACATCAACAAATATTTGATTGAATTTCAGTGTTACGGATATGTAAAAGTAAATTATGAGCATAGTACTGAATAACATAAATAATACATTTTATAACATATGTGTATACACATTTGTAAAACATATATTTGTTTGTTTACTTACTTAAAGAAATTAAGTTTGTTTATTTGTTCATTTAACATACACTGCCATGTTAGAATTATTCAAACATGAAATCATACAAAGCTAATGAGACAGGTCTGAGGGGTCTCTGTCTTAATATTTTATAACTCTATCCTTGTCCTAAATATGTGTTGTTATTTTGTGAAGCTAGCTTCCAACTCACCTTCTAGTTTCTACAGATGGTTTAAAGATTCCCATTATCCTGTTGGTGTGACACATTAACCTGTTGGTGTGACACATTATCCTGTTGGTGTGACACATTAACCAGTTGGTGTGACGTATTAACCTGTTGGTGTGACACATTTTCCTACCGACTACAAACTCTTCTATCAAACAAGAATTAGGCCTTTAATAAACTTTCTAGTATTAGGACTAGATCAAACCTAGTTAATGTGCAAAAGATTGAGAAAAATAATACACGATTTTACACAGATTATAGTTTTGTAGAGCCTATCATTCAGAGTTACTTGAATTTCTAGATTTTGGAGAAATAATATAAAAAAAGAATAATCCTTGCTTCTTTACATAAGTGTTTTGATAATTTGGTGCTGCACACACATTTTTTTTTCTCTGTCGGTTGCCATTTTGAAAGGTTGTCAATATTAATGAACAATGCTAATCACCAGAGGGAAGCACATGCAGCAGAATTTTCCTAACGTTTTCCTTTACACTAAGATAACGGTATTCGCAGGATTATTTCATAGTTTGTATCCCTATTATCGATTCATCTTAACACCACTTTATTACTGATCGACTTTGTTACGATTGTGCTATACTTATTGTCGCTTTTTCTTCAACTCTATTAATGTATTACTTATTTCTATCAGGAATTAACTCATATCAAATTAAACATAGATTTCTGTTAATTACTATATCAATAACACATAAAAAATTAGGTTTAGAACTACTTTTGTGTCTTAATTGCAGCATATTAGTCCGTCATCTCTCTTCGTTTATTCTTCCCTCTCACATCTCCCGGTCTCTCTTTTCTTTCTTCTTAATTGTCTTCTCTTATATGTCTTTTTCTACAACACAACCGTTTTCCTTACATCGAATTAAAACGTCTCATAGTTGTAGGAGTTATTGTATCTTCTAAATCCGCTGAACTTGAAAGGCAGTTGCTCTTCCAATAATTCTCTAACCACTCGTAATCCCTTAGAGACTAATCAAACAGTCGGCCGCTTTCTCAGTTATCTCAACCCCAATCGCTTCTTACATTGAATTTCATAACAGTCCCAACACTTTCAAAGTTCTGACCTCCATAGAGATCATGCTATAAAAATGTGCCGTTTCACATATGCTAACACTGAATATAGTCACGTCACTGGGAATTTATAATCTCTAAAATCTCAGTTTCACGTAAATTAAATCTTTTTGCCATCTTGCACGTACATCAACATTATGTATCTAACTATTTTTCTAAAAATACGTTAATCGTTTCTTTGTGGGATATAAATCTGTGATATTTGCTGTATGGCTAATTTTGGCTACATATTATATGTGGAATACTAACGCTGATCATTTTTAAAATTTTATCCCTTTTATCGCCTTTCGACGATGTTTTAGATACCAAAAATAAAAAAGTCACATTACTTAACTAGTTAGTAAAAATTAACCGAAAACGAAACAAAAAACTTGAAATGCTTGTAATGTTGCATGATTTTTTATAAACTGGTTATCACTCAGAATTATCTGTTTAATAATATAAAGATTATAGCTATTAAAACACTGTTAGTTGCTGATCAACTAATAGTAATAAAAGTTAGGAATGATATTAGGAGTCGATTATGGGATATATGACAGTGTTTTCAACCTTAAAATAACTAGAAACTTCCATATTTCAGTACATTTCTATAAAGCAATTCTATAAATCTTAGCTTCAGCAGATAAGCAGACTTTAAGAATGCAGGTACCCGATCCCAAATCCAGAATGCTTGGCACCTGAGCCATGCCGGATTTCGGAATTTTCCTTGGTTTTGGGGTCATTAGGCCTGGTATGTACAAATGATATAAATATAGTATGAAATACACACATAATAGTTTTTTTTTCGCTTACAAAGCAGGGGCTGTAGGATAAATCTTCTTTAATTGTATTTCATCTGATGACGAGAAACCAGTTTGAGGAGTAGTCGCATGAGATTATTAGGCCTAATTCATCATGAAATACCTTGGATTGTGCTATGATCATATCACCATACAAAAGAACCTTCTCACTCCTACGAAGTTTTATCCACTCAAACAACATTTTGTCAAGATCAGCGTTCTTAGGTTGATGCAATGTTTTTCATTTTTCCATAAACTTTGGCATTCACTGTCAGCATAACATTTCAATAGCTGAGCCTCTTGTTTTTTGAAGTCGTAAATGATGGAGTTACCAACCCCATACTCATCACTTAACCTTTTCACCGAGCCTCCCTTCTCAGTAATCCCACCTTCTTGCAATACTTACGGAAAAATGCTTCCTCTTGACACTTCAACCAGCCACAGGACTGTTTGCTTGCCTTTTGGACATTTTTACGATGAACAAAAGGGTAAAAATTAGAACAAACAAAGAGAGAAAGAAGGCTGCAAAACCAAAGTGCAGGCTTGACCTGAGACTGCATGTACTGCATCGACTAGCCACGCCACCAAAACAAAGCGGCTATGCCTGTAATTAATCTACAGTTAAGCCTAAAATAAATGTTTACTTACTTACTTGTATTTACCTATTTGTACAGGAATTTTAGTGCTGTTTTCAGTCATTTCAAGTCGGAAGTGTGCATTTGTAACTGGGAAGAGTCAGGGTATAAGGAATTTTTCAAAGTTAATAGAAAATAGCGGATTTTTGGAACATTCCGGTTAAGGGTCACCGGATTTGGGATCGTCTACCTGTATAAAGTTAGATCACCTAGGCAACAAGACGATTACTATATCTTGTAAGGTTCTATCCTTTGTTTAAAATGTAATTCATATCATAAGGTAAACACCAAAAGGGACCTCATATACATGATATTTTAAACGGACAGTCATCCAAATCTTTTCCGTTCAGCATTAATTTTCGTACCTAGGCAGGTTAAATCACGTAAAAAAATGGCCGTTTGTGATTTATAGGAGTTATTGGAAGATAATGAAACCAATATTATTATTTTATAAGCTTTTTGCCTAAATACATCTGATACTGCAGCATGTTAATTTACTTGAATGATCTATATACCTGATAACTCGTGAATACGTAATAACTTTTTCGTTCAAAGCTTCAGAACCCTAGATTGTAGCATTATAAGCCTTTAAGCTTATCGCTGAACCACTGGGAACTTCTGGATATGAAAACTGTAAATTTACATTCTTCACGCGGTAACAATGAGTCATGCTATAAATTGCGAACAATCTGCCTTGAAGTAATGTTACATACAGCATATTGTACACTTTAAATAACCAGATTCATAATCAGGAATGACGTCATTCAGGTCGTAGCTAAGTTTAATTTAATTATAGTAATTACATTTTGCATCCTGTGCCCAAATGATTGTCTTGCTAAGATATTGTGATGACAGTTAACAATGGAAATCAGCCTAAAACAATACAAATTTTAAGATGAGTTATAAATACATTATCAACCTTCAAAATGAATTTACGGTAAAATTTAGTGTAGTAGCTCATTTAAGTACAGGCAAAATTTACGTACGTTTAATAAACAATTAACTTTATATTTTAGTACTTTTCAAACAAATATATTTTGAGTATTCCTGAGCTTTATGAAGTTTTTGTGAATAAAAACAATGTTCTTGATTATTGTATATGAAATATTTTAAAAGCAAAATATAAAGTAATACTAAAATCATTCCCTGGTGGCTCAGTGGTAAGTCTGAGGGCTTATAACGCTAAAAATCGGGTTTGGTACCTGCTGTGAGAAGAGCACAGACATCCCATTGTGTGGCTTTCTGCTTAATAACAAGCAAATAGTGTTAAAATAGCATAAGTGTTGATTCATAAAATTCTCTAAGTACTATTTTATCCAGACACACACAAAAAATCATTTGTATTATGACAAGGGAGAAACATATACAGGTGATTGATAATCCGGTGAGATTATATTTTTGTAAGTAAAATGTCCAAAATCTATATTTAAAGAATATAATGTTCACATATGATTCATGCACAAAATTAAATACACAAAAATCACATATTATAATGCAACTCTATAAAAAGTATTTATTTCGCCTTTAGCAGTACAATATATTCAACTAATTGTTTCCATAGAAAACACCTTTCTATTCTATAAACTACTAAGGCAGAGGCCCCAAGGTTCAGATAGCCGAATCTAATTTAGAACTGCTGACCAATCATCAGCGCATGTCTACATGACTACTCACACCCGAATAACGGGATTCACTGTTACACATCCACTACTATAACTGTGGAGCGTCTTCAGTAGTACATTACGGTATTCTGATTCGTAATCCGACACATTGACTCCTAGTCTAGTTTTGTCTTGAATTTGTATAAAAGTCGAAAAGCTATGCACTATTTTTTTTCTTATAATGAAACTACTACTTCATAAGTACATACAATGTTTATTCGTTTTTTATGACGAATTTACTCCATTACAGCGTTTTGTGTGTTCTAAGGACCAACAATTTTCTCTGCAGAACAATTAAAGTTTGACTGATATCTGATTTGTCGCATGTGTCATCCGTGATTAGAGATAAATTCACATATAAGTTTATTCTAATAAATTCTAAGTGGAAGTATTTCGGTTTTGTGGGTGAAAATCGACGTACTTTAAGCAAGCAGATGGATAAAATCCTATGACGTTTGATCAGAAGATGTCCTGAAGTCTTTCTGTTGGATAATTTCATCACCTAAGACGGGTTAAGCTGTGAAGTCCGCAAATTATCTTTAATAATATAATTCAAATAAGATATACTAATAGATATAATTATTTTCTCATTTAAAAAGTCTGTACGATGTTAGGTGACAAATAAAGTCACAGTTTTAAGGTGAAATATGTAATTAGCTGCATGACTGTGTAACCTTATGGTACAATCAGCATAGCCTTTGACATAATATGTGCAGTTTTACTTATACTAAACATAAGAATTAATCTCAATGATAGTATTCGAATAAAATACAGGAAATAAGTGTTCTATGATTGTCAAATAACATTTTAATCAAATTAACCTTCAATCAAACAATATAGCATTATGGACCGCATATGATTGTCAGTGTAGTTTTTCTGTTTGATATTTTTCGTAAAAAAGTAAAAGTTTATATTAATACACAGCATAATGGCATATCAAGTTCACAACAGTTAGGTTATATTATCTCCACCAGTTTCAAACATTACCGAGTTTCAGCTCTTTATCATGACTCACTCTACAGTTGGGTTACATTCCAACATTGGATCTTCTGATGCTCGAGTTATAACGAAACATATAGAAACAAAATATATTAAATAAGTCGTCATAATAATTATTACTGTATGTTTATCATAACTCATGTGGAAATAAAAAGGTATACATTGTTCATATTACGAAACCTATATTGATATTCTGTTAAGACGAATGTATAGATGTGAAGTGAGCTTAAATAGCTAAGAATTACACAGTTGGCATTAATTTCCAAAATATCTGTATTGTGTATATCTTTGGCCTGGCAAGACCTGGTGATTAAGGCTCTCGACTCGCAACCTGCGGGTCACGTCTTCGAATACCACCACCAAACATGCTCGCTTTTTCAGCAGTGAGAGCGTTATATGTCATAGTCAATCACATCATTCGATTAGAGTAGCCAAAAGGCTGGTGGTTGGTAGTATTGATTAGCTGCCTTCCCTCTAGTCTATCACTTTTCAATCATGAACGGCTAGTGCAGAAAGTCCTCGAGTAGCTTTGCGTGAAACAAAGGTATACTTTCTATGTGGAAAACAACCAAGGACTACTTCTGAAGACCTGGTGACCAGCGCCTAATCTTGGCTTATCTTGACCAAATTATTCGAACTAACCGCTTTTATAACAGCCATTAAAGCACATACCATAATTCAAGTAATCTAAAACTTGATCTAATGATAGTTTCTGCTTCTAAAATGCTATTTCGTTATATCAAATATTACAATTTATTTAATGCATTCAATATCTCTTTGTTTAAATGAAATTTCTAAAAGTTTTAAATTTATTGTGTGTGTGTGTGTTTTGTGGCAGTTATTAAACGTTATAGATTTTAAGTACACTTTAAACAATACGTGTTTTCTCTGACCTAAATTATATAAAAGTTAACTTCACTTGATTTTAAGAATTAAGGTTATTAACTTTTATTGAAATATTTTTTTTCCAAATAATTTCACCGAAATCGTTAACCATGTCCAGTTATATAATATGAATTGTTAAAGTGTATTAACTTACTATACAGCTACACTGCACGTAAGTGTACACAAATTTGGCTGGTATGTAATTAAGTCACTAGCAATATTAAGTAACTTATTGCGTTTGAAAACAAAATAAAGGTATTTATTCGCGAGTAATTAGCTATAATTCTGCACACTTTACACCAGTTGTTGTGATCTGGAATTTTTCATCACTGATAATTAATGAAAATGTTAGTTTACTATAAGTTTTAAAGGTACAGGTTATCAAAACATGTAATCTGGACTCTCCTTTTATGCAATAAGTGACAGCATTATAACTACACTTTAAATACTAAATATGTAGTGTGACGGGAATATGATATGTGTATCATAAATATTTATAGCCAGTGTTTCACATGTATAGTTAAATACTGGGAGTTCTCTCATAAATTTCTTAAAAAGATAGAGTAAATTTTAAGGTTAACTAAGTTTAAGTATGTTTGATTATAGATAAAGGTTGTGTATATCTGGTGATTAAAAAAATTTGATTATAGATAAAAATTGAGTACGTCTGAAGATTAACAGATGTTGGGTGCGTCTGAAGACTAACAAAGGTGGAGTAGGTCTAAAGATTGAAAATATTGAGTAGGTCTGAATATATATTTATATATAGGTTCACTAGAACAAAAGTTGAGTAGCTTTGAATATAAACAAAAGTTGAATGGGTTTGAATATAAGTAAAGGTTGAGTTCGTG
The DNA here is from genome assembly GCF_000517525.1 of Limulus polyphemus. Taxonomy (NCBI): domain Eukaryota; kingdom Metazoa; phylum Arthropoda; class Merostomata; order Xiphosura; family Limulidae; genus Limulus; species Limulus polyphemus. The sequence goes on along the minus strand of NW_013666630.1, from coordinate 196,166 downwards.
TGAAAATCAACAAATGCTGTATAGGTCTGAAGACTAGCACAGTAAAAAAAATTCCAGTATTGAACAAACACAAAATATGAAAAAAACAGTATCGACAATTAACAAACGTCAAATGTGTAAAAACAAATCCAAAACTGAACAAATACCAAAGATTCTTCATGTTAATGCAATAGATTGAATTAGAACAGGACAGAAAAAACGCTGCCAACAAAAAATACCAACTAGACTTTATTCAGTGAAGTTGCTTTTCGCAGTTGGTTTTATTTCGATATTTAAAGGAAACTTTCATCAAGTTCATTTCATATTTCCCCCTGTTCTTACTGTCTGTTTTTATCAGTAATATGAATTTTCATCTTTAGTATCATTATTTAATTTAGAACTAATTAACTATAGATGGTAACTACAAACAAGTTAAGTGTAGATGTTTTTTCCACGTTCTGCTTAATTTGACCATTGGTTCTGAAATGATTGTTTTACAATACAGGGTGGTCCAAAATTATCTTTCCTATTTCAAAATTTAATAATTCGATAAATAAAGACATACAACCATGCAGTATTCAACATCTTGTGACCCAGCTCAAACATATTTTATTCATATGTCAGTATACTTCTACGTGTGCACCGATAGTGGCTCTCAATACGTCTAACCGTTAATAGATTTCAGTCCTCGCTAGCTGCAAATTAAAGACCAGGATAACGAATGCCGTCGCCACTGTAACCTTGGACACTCCGTGACGTTTGCTACATGCGTGCAGTACACGATGTCCTTAACATATCCCCGAAAAAAAGTCTGGTGGAGTGATATCTGGCGAACGCGGAGGACGAATTGGCCCATCCTGCAAACAAAACGACGCGATGATCCTTTTCTTGCACGGTTGCCATTTTAAAAGACAACACTAATCACAGGAGTGAAAAATTAAATGTCAATAAAAACAGTTTGAGTTGGGCTACAAGATGTTGAAAACTGCATGGGTGTATTTATATAGTTATTTGATTGTTAAATTTTAAAATAAGAAAGATAATTTTGGGCCACCTTGTATTTCGCTGACTTTCGGCGTTTAAACCATAGCTTTTAAGATATTATACTACATATATAAATAACATATTTTCTCTGCTCGTCCAGCCCAATAGATGAGTTCTGATACTGAAAGAAAAGCTTATTGGGCAGTGAGTTGTGGAGGACAAAAATAAATTTGAAATAGTATTTTTTATACATCTTTGACTTCGAGACGCAATGGACAAATTAAAATGAATGCGAAAAACACATCTGCATCTTACTGTTTATAACAACTCTTTAGGCTATTGTCTTCCCAAAATTTCTCCATTTTTCGATGTTTAAACAATACATTTCAAAGTATTATACTGCATATATAAATGGCGTTTTACAGAATCCTTTTGTTTTTTGTTTTTTCTATTGAACGGGAAAAAATTAATTAATCTTGATTCTTTTGAGGAACATGTATTGTCATAGCTAATTAGTAGTATTAGCTTTTGGACTAGCTTCAATTTCGTTTTTGGTGAGTTACATCTTGCTAGTTATCCAGTTTAAAACCATTTATCCGTTATTGTGTTTGTGCACCTGGAGTTCCTTCAGAAGACCAGTTTCTACTGCAAGGATACATCGTAATCTGCTGCCTGTTGTGGAAAAGCTTACATTGTCTCTGAGTCATCAAAGATCCAAACCTTATCCCAAACCCCCCGAGGATCACAGGAGGTTTGTTCCAGCTACAGTCACCTCCCATGAGAGACCCTCGTGTCTGTTAAAGATGGTACTTCTCAATCTTCTTCTAATGATTCTTCACTTGACATTTCTACATATTCCTATGATGTCACTTCTTGTCCTCCATTCATTACATTCCTTTATGCCGAGTCAAATCCACCTATTTCTTTTCCTATATCTTCAGAACCATGTATTGGCCCTTCAACTTCTTCAGCCCCATTCCAAATGGACATTGATTCATTGCCTCATCTTTCGTTTTTTCTACTGTCTAACATAGATTTAAAGTTTTATACAGTTCATACTGTATTTTTGGAAATACCTAACTACTGCTTATACACTGACATTGAATGAATCATACCAATAAGTAATAGAATAATTATGAAATCCACTAACTTCCTGCCCCCCAGTGGTACAGCGGTATGTCTGCGGACTTACAACGCTAGTTACATTAGCTAACTTCCAATCTTTTGACACCTGCCCACTATTCAAAAATTAGTAACAAATGGCTCACATGTCCAGTCTTTAACCTTCTTCAAAACCCTTAGGAAAATATAATCTGGCTCAGCCTTATCATTTTTTAAACTTCCCAATTGTTTCTTAACAAGTTCAAAATTAATACAATCATATTATCCGACCCTGTCCCCATTTATCAACTGTTCAAGATAAGGAATACTGCTTAAAATCTTCAGAAGTTAAAACCGAAGAAAAGTGGAATTTAATAACCCAACCATTTCACAATCATTAGATACAAGCCTTCCTTTATCATCCTTCAATGGTCATACCTCAATCCTATCATTTTGTTTACCCTTAGTGCACTTAAAAAACTTTACTGTTAATTTTTACATTTTCAGCCAACCTTTTTTTTCATACATCCTTTTTTGATGTCCTAATTTTTTGTTTAACCAACTTTCTTGAGCTTCTATAATCTTTTAAATCTCCCGTCATACCACTTAATTTGAATTTCTTAAATTTGTGATACTTTTCTTTAATTTTATCTCTTATACCCTTTGTGAGCCAACCGTTTCTTTATATAAGGAATATATGTTTACTTGAATATTTAAAAATTTATCTTTAAAAATTTTCCACATCTGATCAGTGTCTCCAAATAACTCAGCTGTCCAATTCACAACAGATAATTCTTGTTGCATCCCTTTAAAATTTGCTTTTTTGAAATTTGTAATCAAAATATCATTATTTCTTATCCATATGCAGCAAAACATCAAACCTAATAGAGAAATGATCACTTGCACCCGGATGTTCCTCAATTTCCACCCTCACATGCTTAATATGCATGAAATGAGCACATAATTTTCCAGAGAATTTCCCCTTGTTTAAGGAAGTCTCAGTAATATGATTCCCAATTAAGTTTTATAATTTATATTTAGATCTCTTTGAATATGTTTTTATTAATAGAATTATTAAGCTTAAAATATCAAAAAGGCAAAAAAAATGAATAACTAGAAACAAATCTACAGCTTTATCTTGTACTTGTGTTGTTTGTGGATAAAGATTTAATAAATAATTTTATATGAAATCCATTGTCAATTTTCAAAATTGAACATATAGAGCCATGACTCAAACCCAGTGCTTAACTTTAATAATAAATACTATTTGCAGTTTAAAACAAAGTCTATTCCTTTACCCAATATTACTGTTAGAGTTCATTGGCAGTACAGGATCATTATGCTACTTACCTTTTACATGTTCAAATTGTCTGTCTCCTGGTTCCTGTATGTGAGATCTACACAACATTCCATGACATTTTGGGTGGTGAGCTCTTCTATCTTGGTTCGAGCAGCATTAGTCTCCTCGTAGTCATATGCATCTCAGAGTGAGCTCCTAACATTCAGAACCAGAACAGTAATATTCAAATAGTAGTCATCCTACTCCTGAAGCCATCTTAGGTGAGTAAATCAATCAATTTCTGTTCAAGTTTGGCAGGAGCTTTGTGATATTTGTGTTTTACTGTGTTGTTGTCTCAAGAGGAAACTGTTGTTTGTTTGGCCATATTTGCCGACTTGTGCTGTAGTCTCAAATACGAGTTTTGTCCATAATGGGAGTATAATGTTAAGGCATGGATTGAAAGCTGTATGTTTTAATCTTAAGCCCTTCAACAAAATCCATATCCACTGGTATAGCATTAACCTCAGAGCAATATTTTCTGTATAAGCAGATTATCCGAATTGAAGCTTTCAGATAAGCCAGTTTTAAAAACACCCAGGACCATTACTTTGATTTGCTTCTTACTTCTTAAAAACTGAATTTCCATCAAGCTTTTTTTGTCATATTTTTTCAATCTATTTCATTTCTGTAGCTTATAGAATGCATTATTCAAATATTTGTGATGTTTCTTGAGTACCTTTTTGAGTACTGTGAGATTTACTACTGTCTTTCACAACAACTCTGTTTTTATAATGAAATTCAGGTATTTACCTTTATGAACATGTAATTAGAGCATAAAACTCTTTTACACTTGTTCTTACCCAGATGTGTTATTGTACTATTACTTGTACAAACTGATTTTTACCTCCTTTTTGAAAAAATTCTTCGAGCTGTGTTATCAATCCTACTCTTTGTTGAGATGTTACATTTCTCCAGTGTCTCACTTGCTTTTTTCAGACTTATCATTATCAAACTATATTACATGTACTGATAGTGAAGATGTTTAGTTTGTTATATTTATAGATATCATAAGTTCAGTAGCATAACCAGGATTTGGGAGAATTACTGAAAGACTCCTAAAAAATACACTTGAATATTTTATAGTAGGTGAATGCCCTGTTGCAGAAGAGTTGGGTCATAGAGTGACAAAGAAGTATTTACTACTTATTAGAATAATTGTAAACAATATTTTTCTATCTATTAATTTTTTGCATTTTATTGAATGTGAGCAATTAATGGAAAAAAGTGAAACTCTCACCCAAAATAATGAAGTAGATGAATTTGAATTTTGTTATAATTTAAAAAAAATCTTAGTAGCCATTCCATAAGTAGAATGGCACTATTCCTTTGCTTCCCCTCCACAATCACACTGTTACGTCTCCGTTCGTTAATTAATTTTCCGTAGCTTCGTTCCGACTGAACTTTAGCGACACAAGTCCTTACTTAATAAAACTGGTTTATTCTTTCCGAATACAACTTTACGAAACACTTATTTTCAACAATCACGCTAAAACAAACGCTATATCAATG
>NW_013666630.1:189214-190498 GCF_000517525.1 Limulus polyphemus | reverse complement strand
CAAAATTAGATTTTTTGAAATTTGTAACCAAACTATCATTATTCCTGACCTCCATGTGGAGCAAAACATCACAACTAATAGAGCAATGATCACTTGCACCCAGATGTTCCCCAGTTTCCACCTTCTCAACAATTTTTATAATAGAAACCCAAATGGATTCAATTTCCTTGCTATTATCTTTGGCATCCTCCGCTTCAACAGGATGTAACATTTTAGATATAAAGCCACTAATTCCCCTCTCTTTAGTACTCTATACCTATTAAATAGCCTATAACCCTGTATTTCAAAGAAATTTCTGTCATCAAAATCATCTACGTTTAACCATGTTCCAGTTATTCCCATTATTTTAAAATCCTCCATTGCTACCAGTGCTCATATGATTTATTTCTTACACTTCAAGTATTACAAAAGTAACAATTAAGCCTATCCTATACTCATTTCCTATGCTAAACCTTTTTGTTTACATTTTTTTGCATTTAGTTTATCTTGGCCATCTACACTTTCTAGTCCTAGTTTAAATATTCCCTTACAGTTGAGTTAATACTTTTACATTTATGCAAACTTCGCACAAAATATATTCCCCGATATTTTCTCTATTAAAGTGAAAAATTTCCGGATGTCCTCAGCCAGAATATTCATCCTCCAAAGAAGCTCTTTCCAATAACTGGTTTTCTCTTAAACGTCTATGCTATGTCTCTTTCAGTCAATGATCCTAAATCATGTGGATATCCCAATGCCAAAGTTACTCAGTTATATTTATCCGGATAGTTAATGCTTCTCTTTATTTCTACCTTTCTCCAGTTTTTCTGTATTTGAAAAACAAATAGACTTCATTTCGAACTCATAATTTCATCCACACACCAGTCTTCCTAAAGGAATACTCTTACATGCTCATTATGCACTATCGCTAGTCACATAGTCTTATCACATATCTTAGTCGAAAAGAGGGCGCAGCCCTTAGGTGGCTCACCAACCATTCCGGCTGGAATGAAATGACAAGAAAGAAAATATTTTATCTCTCATCATTCAGTCAGACTTCTGAGTTCTGGTATTGAAAGAAAAGCCTATTGAGCAAGGACTTATGGAAGACAAAAGATAGGTCTGAATGTTATTTTTTACACACATCTGATTTCGAGCTCAAATTGACAAATTAAAACGAATGTGAAAACAAACAACGAAAACATCTGTAGTTAATTTGTTTTTATAAAAATGTTTAAGCCTATTGGTTTTCCAATATTTCGCCGGATTTCGGCGCTTAAATCATAATTATAGATTATACTTCCG
>NW_013666630.1:179731-189193 GCF_000517525.1 Limulus polyphemus | reverse complement strand
GATAATTTTAAAAATAAATTTGTTTTCATCAATTTTCAGAATTTGTAGATTTATACTAGCATTATATAAAAAAATTCCAGAATGCCTCAAAAGCGCTGCAAAATTTGATGCTGTATCTCTATATATGCACCAAATGTTTAGCACCATAATTCTTCAACATTGATTTTTTTCAAAATAAGAATTATTAAGAAGGCTTCTCAGTTCTTAAAGGTTAATATAATTATTAATGAAAGTACCTCTTCCTTTTCTGTATTACGAGTTTTATACAGACATTGAGAAATATAGATTACTAGCAGAGTACCCGGCGTTGATCACATGAAAATGGCTTTAAGTATCCTGAGTTATTTGTTTACTTAACTAAATATTTTGATTAAAATGAATAATAATAACAATGTGCGAAAAAAATTAAAATTTGTTAAAGCTATTTCAATCAAACCAAAACCGGGTACATTGCTCCTGCTTCTTGCATATGCTTTGCATGACATTTCAATTTTCCAAAATAAAATTACCTACGTTTTGGTGTCCTTATTTCTGTTGTGTGGTCAAATATCGTTTGCAGCGTATTCTGACTTTTTTATCATTCCGTTTAATAAAGAATTGATTTATTCTCTACGCATTGCAACACAACGTAAATGAAAATTTGCCGATACCAAACATTTTGTAAAGTAATCGTATAGATGATTTTTGCGAGTACACGCAAGCAAAGCAAAAAATATGGCTGAAGCAAGCTTAGTTAGTTGAGGGAGTATGCGCGCATGTTCGAGAGAAAGTACCAGCTTTTTTTAGTTAAGGGGAGTTATAGAATAGGCGTGTATTTGTAGAAGAAAGAACCATGTTACTTCCAGCACAAAGTTGCTCCTGTACTCCGAGTTTGGAGTTTGGAGCTTTAAAGATGTGACCGTGCATAGGGAACAGACCCACACAGAGAGAGACATTCGTGCTTATATATATTAATATTGGGAAACTATCTTCATCTAAGAGCAGGAGGGTCGTTTCCATAACATACCCTTTGTCAAACAACGCGATTAAAAAATTTGTGAGTAATATATATAAATTATTTTCCTGTATTTCAAGTGTTTTGAATTCTAAAAATTTATTTATTTAATTATTATGTTTCACATTAAAACTGAAAAACAAACTGCTTTCATACTTTTCAGATAGAACAGCAGCTTAAGAACTGCACCAGACAAATAAGAAATTATTAATAATATTTGTTCTTAATTTTCTCAACTTTTTTATTTAAGAATAAGAAGTTATCACTTGATTTCAATAGGTATTTCACATACTGTACTGACTTCCAGTTGCTTGTGTCAGCGCAAAGCTACACAATAGGATATATACGATCTGTTCACCATGGTGAATCGAACCTCAAATTTTATCGTTTTAAGTCCTTAAACTTATCGCTGACCAACTGCGTGGATCCTACTTTCGATCTAAATGTAATTTTATAGATCATCGATCTTAGGAATTTCAGGAAAGAGTTTAACCCATTTAAGTCGTTTCGGCAGATATTCTGTTTGATTACATTTTTGTTAAATAGAAAATATTCAATAATTTAAGTATTTCCTATAAACATATGTTTGTTTATGGTGGTTCAGTTGTGAACTCCATAGCTTATAACACTAAAATACGACATCACAGATACCTAGACGTGTAGCTTTGTGCCAAAACAAACTATAAACATAATCACATCTTATATATTTAAGAATTTCAATTTTATTATTGTCTATGGTATATGGACCGCACATAGTTATCCAGATCAATTTCAACCTTCTTTTTTTTTGTACTTAATGTCCTTCTTCATCATGTTGTGTACTGTTGTGTGGGTCACGCGGACGGCTTTTTCCCACTTACCTTTGTGTTCGTAAGTTTTCACCTGTTACAAAACGCCTCAGTTTGCTAACTGCAGCTGGGGCACGACTTGTTGCATGTCTCTTCCTGATTGATCTTGACTTCAAAGCTGATCCAATTTTCAATGTTTTCCAGTGCTATTAAATGCAGTGAATATCTCTTCTTGGAAATTCTAAATCTCTTATTTGAACACACTTTTATGATCTAAGTATATTAATATTCTGTGTCGGAAAGAATTGTTACATACCCTTTCCAAAAATGATCAGTTTTTGGTGGCATCACACTACCTAGAAATACCAAATAATGTCACAGTTCTGATACATTCCTTTCCATCGCAATTTCATACCAGCTATGGTTGCACGTGACTTGCTGATTTGCATAATCAGAATCGTTTTAATATAACGTACTCAACCCTCTGAAAATATGCATTTAATGATATTCTTTACACCTAAGTTATCATTATCTACAGCCATTTTTAATAAAAGGTATAACCTGTTACAAAATGAACAATTTGACATAATCATTGAAAGGTGGTTATTTTCATTTTAACAAACTCAAACCTTTTTGCCTCAAATTTTGATTACTTAACATTATTAAAGCAGCGATCGTTTATATTATTTATTTATTTTTTATTATTTTAAGCTAACTTTCGGACAATAACCTTGTTAATCATTTATTAAAGAAGATATTTCTGAACTTACAATTAGTAAGCTGTAAGCCTTCGGTAACTTCCAAGTAATATTGATTTGCTATTTTTTAACCTCAGGTTTTTTCTGTGATAAAAATTTATGTTTTAAAGTTATTTGATTTTTTTATTTGTTGTTAAGCGCAAAACTACACAATTGGCTATCCATGCTGAACCACTAGAACTTTCGTTAACTAAAGTAAACTTTGAATTTAAATAAATTAATAATTATATACGCGTGTTTTTGTTCAGATGTTTCATTTAGTCGTAAATTCTTTCAATATATGTTTTATAAAGGTCAAACTTTGATTAACTATTTATAAATCAAACTGGACAATAGTAAAATGTCTATTGCTTAATTATGCATACATAAAACAAAAGCAACTGAAATGATTTTATTCAAGACTGATCAAATTTTGTTCTTGTTTAATAAATATGTTTGTGGAAGATAAGGCTGATAAACATTTCTATACAGTAAGTACAATCTGTTATTTTAATTAAAAAAAAACTAGTGTAGGATGGCCATAATCAGCTATGGTAAAATATATTGTAGATTTATTTATAAAGACCTGGTTCGCATTAAACTCCTCAGTCTTCGAAACCTCTGAATTATTGTACATGTTATTGCTTTAGAACAATCTTATACGAACTTGTATAACAATCATAAACGAGGTAGAACCAAAACTATTAGTAAGTTTACATAAAGCTTATAAATCGTTCAAGTTCTCAAAAACTTAACCCTAAATATTTCTTACTTATCACTTCCCGTGTTTATAAATGGAACAAAAGGGCAAATATCAAGTAGTTATCACCAGTTATCAACTGTATGCTGAAGTGAAAATATTGACTTTAAAATTTAGATAATATTAAATGCGTTTTAAAGAAAATGCAAATGGAGTATGAAACACTCGCCAATTTTTTTCATGTTGGATGTTACATGTCGCTTTTGAACTATAGACACGTGAAACTGGCCACATAAACAGATTTGTAAAAACTGTAGCCAGGTTCAATTGATTTTGGACATTTTAAAAATAATTTACCAAGTAACTTAAAGCAAGTATTAGTAGAAGCTAATGTATGGAAAGTTTTCTCTCAAGCTGGCTTAAAAGGAAAGTCAGCTTGAAAAATATTCAAAATCCTCTTCTACTAACGGAGATGACAAGGTCAAACATCGTTTTTAAACAGCAACTTGAAACCTTGAGATGCTGTTTCACTTAGATTTCGTTTCCATTGGATATCACCTTGAAACCAAATTGGAAAAGTAATTGAGAAAATTCTGGCAAAATATAAAGTAACTACTCAATAATCAGTTTTATATATTGTAGGTGTTATCATAACTTTTTGTTGGATCTGGTTTTAATATAAGTCCCATAGAAAGTGTTGTTAAATTTGACTTTAAATAAAAAATATACAAAATGTAATGTTTGGTTTTAATAAAGAATATAACTAGATATATACTACTACAACAATATTATGTGGTAAACCTACAATAACTTACCTACAGTGTTTAGCTATTGATATAGAATCTTCAAACTTTTCATTTTCCCAAACGAAAATTAATAATATGTATATTTTCAACGGAAAATATATGTAATTAAATATAGAATACTGTGTCGAAAATAAAATATTCTCTGCTTCTATGAAATTTCTTTCGACGTTGTCAGTTTTGAACTATCAGAATTCATATAGTTCTAAATGTAGTCTTATGTGAAATGCGTTCAACAAGAATGTAATATAATTGAATAAAGTTGTAGCATTATTTATCGTTTCTTAAGTTATAAATTTATTAATTCAGTTAGTTTTGTTTGTAATATTCTAAAATTTATATGAATTTTCCAAAAAATGTTGCATAAAAAAGTCTTTTTTTTAAGATACTTTTTAATTTACTTCTGCATAAAATAACTTGGCTATTCGAAATGCGGCACAGCGGCATGTCTGCGGACTTACAACACTAGAAACAGGGTTTCGATACCCGTAGTGGGCAGAGAAAACATTGCGTAACTTTGTGCTTACCTACAAATAAGCTATTCGAAATTAATGTCCCCGGGTGAGACAAGGGTAAGTTTAAGGACTTACAATGCTAAAATCCGAGGTTAGATTCCCTGCGGTAAACACAACAGATAGCCCAATTTGGCTTTGCTTTAAAGCAAACAATCGAAATTAATGAACTATACAGATAAAATGGCATTCTAGATATTTATTTTTTAATTCAAAAACCCAAATAAACCGGATTTGGTCACGAAAAATAGTAATCAGTGAAAATATTTCATAGAAATAAAAAGTTCGTAAAATGTTCTAATGATCAATTCCGAGTAAGATTATAATGTTACATAAATATATTTGTTATATTTGGAATAAATAAAAATGGGAGGACTGTGGTTATATTTTAGATTAACTGACTGTTTTGTTACAACAGACTTGTGAGGAGATGCATACTGAATGAAAAGGGGAAGTTCGGTTTCAACGATGTATCTCGGTGTTATTATAATGGCACTAAGAACAGGGGTGTGGTTCCCTCCAAGTTCGCAGGCTCTGGCCTTGAAAAACGTGTTCTCTTTTCCTAACGAATTATTAGGAAATATTTTTTGTCATTGGTTTCTCTGCAGAAATCCGCTTTTAATTACCCTTTAAATTTCAAGGGTAGAGAAAAGGTCAAAGCCGCCTTGAAACGAAAATTAAATGAAGTTGGAGGGAAAAATTGACGACTTAACCTTAAAGAGTCTTGGTCACAAGTGTATGTGTATTCAAACCAAAGCAAATCTTTTATTGTTTCAATGGCTGTAGTTAGTGTCGTAACCTTGTAAAAGAAAAAATAGTCTCACACTCTGGCACTTATGTAATTCAAGCGTCGAATCTGAGACGATTTGCCTTTTTTATTATTTTTTTCAAATTACGAACTTCCAGAAATTAAGTATTTTGCCAATATTATATTGACAGTAAGTGAAATTTGTCACACAAAGGCAATTTGGAATTACATAACCCTGAAATTACCGATGGAATCAGCTCTTTTTAACACAATTTTATGGACTACTTATGCACCAAATTAACTTTGGGTTAATTACTTTGTTATTTACAGCGACCCTCTAATAGCATATGAGTTACACACATATAAAAATTATAAGCAAAATAGTGTCAATGTTAAAATTAGGTTCACTCATTACTGCTTGAGCATTCTTTGTATTTTACATGGAAAATTGGTGATTTTACCCGATTTCATTTAGCTCATTACACTGAATATTACAGTAGGGTAAAATATAAAGTTAATCAGTATGATGGAATATGTTGACCCTACCGGCAATGGGCAGTATATAAACAAGTCGGTAAGTTGAAAATTAAAAGTATCATAAATATATTTCAGATTGTTAGCAACATTACACAATTACCAAAATGTATTGTTGAATTCGAATGAAGAATATATTTACAATCAATTTTCATATATCAACTGAAACCTCGTTTGTTTTTTCCTGTTAACAATTATGTATCATTCTGCATGTCCTGCGTGAGTTCATCATACGTTATGAAGTTTCGTATGTACATGAACAAATCGGTAATTTAATAGTTAATATGAGTATATTTTTTATCTCTCTTTTATTAAGTATGACCAAGATCTAAACTTATTTAATAATATAACTAAGCCCATGTTCTTTCTTAATTCTTTGTTGTCGTTTTTTGCAAACTTGTAAATGCTTTCGTAGGAAGAAATATTTTGTAAACTTATAAACGTGACAAATGAGTGGCAAAGCAACACAAAACTGTTTTATCATTGCATCGTAATGTCGATGTAGATGATGTCGAACACATCTCGAGATGATAAGGAAATGTTTCAATGTATCTTTTAAAATTTAAATTATTTTAATTGATAAAATTGAACAAATAATGGCTACTTTTCCTAATAGACCTTCATAAATTTTGGTCAAGAAAATTCTATTGTAATTATGACAAATTAGGACAGTCAGAAAGATTAGTGAGATATATATCTGTGTATTAGTAATTTTTATAAATTATCTTTAACGGAGCTAACGTGGAGCTAATACTTTTACTGTTTATTTTGTTTGTAGTTAAGCACAAAGCTACACAATGGGCTATCTGTGCTCTGCCCACCACGGGAATGTAAACTCGAATTATAGCGTTGTAAGTCCGCAGACATGCCGCTGTGCCACTGGGGGGCTATACTTTTACATTGAAACGTTATGTTATACAGAGATGAATATGTCATATAAAAAGCGAAACTCTGTATGCAATATCAAAAATTAAACAAATACATAGGAATGTTCATTCTTTTATTCTTCTTGTTATTTAGTTGCAGATCATGATATTTGATGTATTTGTAAATTGTTGCTTGTGGCTAACCTTAATTTTTTTGTATTATAAATATTTTGCTGGCTTTTGTGAACTGATTTTTGATTGAAAATAGGCGTATTTAAACTCGTCAGCAGTTTAGGATAGTTACATGTTTAATTCCTGTTATATCTCTATGGAACAATAAAGTTTTAATTTTTCAGTAAGTTGTAATCCCAAATGATTCTAGTTAAAACAAAACCTCTTCAACAGAACATTATTGATGATATGTGAATAGAATATCGTAAACAAAAAACAATAATTATTATTGGCTTAAATAAAATTACCTATTATTTTTATCAATACTCTTTCCTTATTTGGTAGCAGGAACTAAACTAAGAGTACACAAAAAAGCAGGTAATAATCATACTTAACATGCATCAGTCGAGCAAAACAAAAAAGAAAACTTTCAAATACTATAAATAAATCCACTTATAAAAATGAAATAAGGACATAACTGTGGATAATTATATTGCAAAAATCGTTCGAAAAACTTTTATAATTGCGTCACGATAAGATGAAGGGGATAAAAACAAAAACATTTTCCTTATAGCTTTGAATTCACTGCTTTATTTTAAAACCTATAACACTACACGGTTCACACACCTTACTGAGAAATAATTTACGGATTAAAGAAAAATACAATAAATACTTACCAAAACATTACTGATACCCTAGAATGTAAATGTACAACAAAATAATGATTTAATGATAGCACCGATCATTTAATTATTCGTATATATTCGAGTGTGTAAAGAAAACTTTTTAATTTTTTTTAAGTCGGCTCATTTTTTTCAAACTTTCCTTCTTTTATTGAATTTCGCGCAAAACTACTTGAGCGCCATCTATGCTAGCTGTCCCTAATTTATAAGTGATAGACTAGAGGAAAGTTTGTTACTCGAAATCGCCCTCCACCAACTCTTGGGCACTCTTTAACAACGCAAGTGGCTTAACCATTATAGTATAACGCTCGTGTGGGCTGAAAAGGCGAAAATGTTCATTGGAAGGATTCGAACCCAAAACCCACCGATTGCGAGGCGAGAGCCCTAACCACTAAAACCCGATCAGAGTAAGTTACGTACTTGGAGTGAAACTAAAAATCAACTCGTTAATCAATATAGCTATTTAAATATCGTTTTCTTATGTTCTTACTTATAAAAATTAGAATGCATTGTTTAATTACTTAGATATCCTCGCTGTTAACGATATTTTCGGCCGTAAACCCAACAATATCTTAACAAGTTCGACCGGCTAAGAGTTTTAGGTTTTTCCTAAATAAACATATTAAGTTAACAATGCAAAACAATCTATAGTAAAATTACAATACTAAAAAATAAAATCAAAAATAGTAAAGTTAGATACCTTACTTACAGAACATACAAACAGTATTTGTTGGCTTCAAGCACGTTATTAATACTTGCGCTTAATATGTTTTCTAATTATTTGGCAATGAAGTCACTCAGTCTGTAATGGGAAAAATCATTAAATTAAATATATATATATATATATATATATATGCTAGCCAAATCATTAGCTTATTTTTATTATTGAACTAATTAGCAGTTTTTGTTTTATTTAATTATTTATATGTGTGTGTGTGTGTGTATGCGCGCGCACGCATTAATTAAAATATGATTCATAATTAATTGTTTTCATCACCATTTTTTAAACCTAAGTTCCAAGTATTGTTCACTGAACGCAAAAGAATTTTGCCTGAGTTTGAAATGAACGGAATTCAACGATTGAAACAATGGATTAATGTTTTCCTATAGTTATTCTTTTTCCTACCATGTAAAGACATAGTCATTTCAATCAACACATAGCATAATAACATATATGGTTACGTCATAAAAGGTAAACATAAATAGTGATAATAATATCAAAAAACAGTTATAATGGAAAAATCATACAACAATATATAACTTTCAGCATTTCAACAAAGTACAAGTGTATTTGTTATTTTCATACAAAATTCAAAAATAAGCCATCTGCATTGTAGTTTAACCTTAATATAATAAAATCAATGTATTATTTCGAGTGGCTTGTAGACATACTCTACTAATGAGCCCTAGAAAATATGTACAGAGTAGAAATTACCTTAATGCCTTTCGTCAATACCAGGGCTCATCAGGCCCGATTGGTTTACGAAAGACATAGTAGTGGTCTGAGCGCTATATATGTACCATCAATTTTCATGGACAACTTTTATAATATTAAGCAAGTTAATTCCAGTCATCGTCAGTTGTTTTTAATTTATTATAAATCAGCTTTTAGGGTAAGAATAACCCAGTTATGTAAATTAATGATTAATAAAAGGTTATCTTAAGACATGTAAAGTTCATTCCCTTATATGTAAGCGTAAGAAACGTAAAAACGCCCATAAAAACTGCAAAACAAACACAAAATATGAAACCGCAAGTTTGCGTGAATTTCTGCAAGGACCAAACAAACCTTCATGTTAAATTTGGTGAAGATCCACCAACAGGGGTAAAAGTAATGGTAAAAAAACGCCCATAAAACTGCAAAATGCAAAACTGAAAATTTGTATGTATCTTCTCATGGGTCCAATAAACTTCCATACCAAATTT
>NW_013666630.1:168171-178756 GCF_000517525.1 Limulus polyphemus | reverse complement strand
ACTTGAGTAAATGTAATCAACCAAAACTTGACAAGTAAAAAAAAAAAAAAACACTTTGTTTGAGGGATTTTTAGAGTACAAGTCAGTAATTTGGAATTTTGATAAAAGTACAAATTATTGGTTTCGTTTTGTCAAAGGGGTTTCAGGTTTTTTTACAGTACATTGAAGCTTCAATGTGACAGGTAGTAACAACTGATTCCACTGTGAAGCCCAATACGTCAACACGAATGACTCTACATTTGGGAGAACAATTAGTTTCAACTCATCCAAATGTTCTACCTTTTTTCTGTTACTAATATGAGCCAATAGTCGTTTATGAAACCACAAACTATATCAAAACGAGATTTGTTCTGGGGGTATTATTATTCAATCATTGTTTTTATTCTTCTTATTTATAAGATGCATGCAACTTATTCCTAATCTTGTTGAAATAATAACAATGCCTATTTGAGATAGTAATAGGCCATCTTTATTATTGGTATAAAGCTATTATCATCGTAATAAAAATCAATATAGACATTATTACAGTGAATGGCTACGTGAATGACTTTATGCAGGATACCACATATATATATGCTGCGTTAGTATGGGAAGACTAGCTATATTAATATATTATCCGAGCACGAAAAACGAGCGTTGTTTTAGCTATTGAAGCTGGTTCTGTTGACAGATATGGAACCCCAGTGATTGTTGATGGTGACTAACGTTAGTGGAGCAACGCTATTAATACAATGCTGAGTTAAGATTGTGGCTTCATTATCGGAGACTTGAAACAAACATTGTTCTGTCAGGAACTTAATGAGTATAAAATTATGAAATTCTTCATGTGATGGAAAAGTTTGAAACGTAACTTCAACTGACATGGAGTCATATAACAAACATATTTGTAAAACATCAAGAAGTGTTTCGGCCTTTTCTTTTTAACGTCTAAACGTAAGTCATCTAATGAACCCTATACAATTTTAAACATTCGTTGACATATTAAATATAATCAAATAAAGTTTTCCAAAACACCGTTTTTTCTGTTTAGAATAATAATTCATATTATATTGAGTAACAAATGAATATTTTTAGTAATACGAATTCCAGGGGCTATTTTAACGTGCAACTCAAATAGTTTTATGTAATTCTGAAAGTTCAATGTGCAGTTGGAAATCAAACTTTGTGCAGTTACATTTTTGCAGGCAAATACTGAAGAGCTGCAGAACCACAAACTGTTCTCTAAATGCGTACGTCACATTTCATGTATAATAATGAACGCTACAATATGATGCAGACTTTAGCATCATTAGATAACATTTGAATAAAAATTTCATGAACATCTAATATAACGGGGTATGTATGATCTTAATGGTATTTTCATTATGCGCAAAAATCGAAATTTGGGTTCTAAAAAGACATATCGATAAAAATAATCAAATAATCAAATACATAAAATAATGCTCAGCACCCTCTGGGGGACGTTATAATCTGGTACACATTCTAACCTATGATTTGTGCAGTGCTGAAAACTCTTTAAGATAGCCCCTGGCGAATTTTAATATTACAAAAATTATTGGGTACAACGTTCGTTGTTCAACATGAGAGTATTTCAATTACCATGAATTATAAGTAAAAAATTCACTTTTGCCAGGCAATAAAATAAAATTTTACAACATCAGTGTCAAACATATTGGCTCTTATGATATCTTTCATAGAGTATTGATATGTTTTAGAAGCATATCTTCATAAATAAAACTTATACCACATATTTAGGATCAAGGCATACTTTTTTGTCCACACTAGTCAACAACATTTTCTTGTATCTTGTCTTGAAGAACATTGTTGTCACAGGACAGAAAGCTGTTTGTTAAAATCTGTTGTCGTTGTCTTTAACTTTAAAAACCATACTAAAAATAGCACGGAGTATGAGAAAACATTTTAAGGATATTGAAATGAAATCAGAAGCTCTTCAAGAGCTCCTGATGGCTTTTTATAACGCTAAAAATCAAGTTTCGATACCCGCGGTGAGTAGAGTACAGATAGCCCATTATATATATTTGCGCTTAACAACAAACAAAATCCCTCTTCAGATCCAGAGGAGTGAGAATCCTTTTAATTGGTCTTAAGGTTGTTTTTTTTCAATAAGATCATTCCATTGGCTAATTAAAGATATGAAAACGACCGATTGTTACCAATCATCGTGACAAATATTCACATTATAATTAGTTCATTATTCACTATTTTAAATATTAAATAAAATTAAATAAAAATATTAGTTCAATATTTTCAGGCTGAAACCGTAAAATGTGATGGGCTAAACTATTTCTTTACTAGTTGTAAAACAATTAACCATTCCTATTTACTTTTTATAGCATCAAGTTCACATTTCTATCACCATCACGAACCGATAAGTTAATATAGTATTTTACTCTCAAGTTGTTGTTTCTTTAACACTACAAATCAATAGCTTATATACTGAAATATATTCTAATAACATAGATTTTAGTGCTTATATCTATAGTACTGAAGTAAAACAGATATTACAGACGTATATTATAAATAACAGTACCATTCATGATGCACTACGATGAAAGTGCTTTAAATAAGTGAAGGAAATAAACATATAAACTATGGAACTGAGGCCTTGGGTTTTAATGGCTACAATACAAGTAGGTTTTAAAAGAAACACAATCATTGTGGGCTAACAAAATAGGAAACAAATGTATTGGCTGATGCACAACCTTCTTGTTGAATTTTATATAACCTGCATACATATAATACAAACGTGATTTTACAACACAAAAAATACAAATAAATAAACAGAGTTTTAAATTTTGTTTATGCCATTAAAATAAGTAAATGTGTTATAGGTTACATTTGTCTGAGTTCGAGAAACACAGTTTGTGTTGTGAATTTTTTTTTTTTTTTTGGTTGCAGGGGCAGATAAAAGATTTCGTCATGTCTGAACAGGATAATGTACTTTCAAGACAGATCAGGACATGTCAGAAATAAAGAGATCAAGTAAGTATAAACCTTTCCAGAGCAACTATTTTGCATATAACTAGTGTTTTAGTCAGAGAATTGGTGCAATTGTAAAATATTTCCACATCTTGTTTACAAGAACACAAACTAACTAAGTGCAGAACACTTGTACGAAAATATACTTGAATAAAGATATGTTATTTACTACTCATTGAAGTGTGAAATAAGCAGTTCTTTTAACTGTAAGAATCCCCCTTACTTACTTATTTCAAGAACTTCCTGGAGATCGTCTGAGGGCTTATAATGTTATAAGTCAAGTTTCGATACCCATAGTGGGCAGAGCACAGATAACCCATTATAGATCCAAACATTAAAAGGTCAAATTATGACTCATGAAGTATCTAATAATACATAACCTAAGCTCCCCAGTGGCACAGTGGTACGTCTGCGGATTTCTATCGCTAAAAACCGAGTTTCGATACCCGTGGTAAGCAGAGCACAGATAGCCCTTTGTGCAGCTTTTTGCTTAATAACAAACAATAAAACAACAATAATTCATAATCTATCCCTCATATCACATGTATACAACTAAGGAAATTACACATTCAAAAGGGAAGCTTTTATTCAAGCATACCACATTCCAACACATTAAAAAAAGATAATAATAAATTAAAATTAAATTAAAAAATCATTACATTAGACAGCCAGTAAATTAACCAAGATAAAAATCTAACAAATTTAAACACATTTTGTCACACTTTATAAAACTCCCTTATTGCACTTCAAAAAATCTGCTGTAAGGCTATCTGAGTAAAATGTGCCATCTCATATGGTAATGCAACACAAGATCATGTAAGGTTGCACGCAAAATTGCACGTCTGTCCAGGTAGTTTCTACAGGCAAATATCCACCAAAATTCACCACAAAACTTAGCCCCAGAACTCAGAAGAAAAAAGGATTGCAAAGCCCTTTCAGAATTCCCATATATTAAACATTAGTAGCTAGAACCGAACATCTGTTTCCTAGGAATTTATTTAACAACCTTGTCTGCCCTTATTGTGTATCCGGGAGTAGGTCTGGCGTCCTAGTTCGGACACCGGGTGAGCATGTTTTGGTGTGACGGGAATTCGAACCCGCGATCTGCAGATTGCGAGTCGAGCGCCCTAACCACCTGGCCATGCCGGGCCATAGATCAAGTGATATTGTTGCAAGACAACAAGCCAACATCCTGCTATCCATTATCGATCAATAGCTCAGAAATTAATGATTGTAATATCCTCTCAGCTATTGCTCTATCAACCAACCAACTGTCCTGATTGTATAATAATCTGTCAGCTGTCATGTGGTGTCTTGTAGACATCCTCCTATGCTGTTTTATAGCTTGAAAAGTATGGGATTCTACTTCTATACGGTCACTGATACGGTCAATTTTAACTTCTGTTCAAGTAGTTAACTCCTTTCATAAAGATTAGGAAGCTGGTACTAGTATTTAAGCCAAGTTCAGAGCATATAGGCTACTCTTCTACTGACAGCTACTGGTCTGACTCACCTCAAACTTTCAGATATATATTTCAAGCATCTTCTTTCATCAGCTGAGTCAAAATCGTACTATAAAGTGATTTTGACGTCTGGGGTCAACCTACTCTTCCACTTCTTGTTCCTGACTAACCATTTCGAGAAAGTCATCAAGGTGCTGATGTTCATTATTATAACTCATAATTCACTTCATTGGACAGTCCATATACTAGAAAAGGAGTAGTCCAGCCACAAATGAGATGCTAAATGCTGCAGGTGCATATCACCAGGTTCAAACTTTGTTCCACTGCTGTATTGCCATTGTAACATTTTTTACTTCATGTGCGTCAGCGAATGCAGAATACTGAAATTTCATATACAGTTTATCATCATACATGTTGCAATAGCCTTGACTAGACCATGGTGTTGAGGTTCTAAGCATTCAATGTACAAACATGGTCTTACTGGCGGGTAAGATAATCCATTGGAATTTCTGTACTGCTAAGCTGGGCAGTGTTGTGAAACAAAGGGGCACTTTTCCGACATCAATACACAATCATACATTCTGAAATTTTAAAGCTTATCAGTCATACTAGTTATGCATGGTCCACTAAAACAGTTTATTTATTTTCTGTCGTACAAACAATGGGTGCAACATTTGTCAAGCTCTACAATTTCAATCAGTTTCTCCTTTGTTGTACATTATCGGACAAGTCAGAACTGATACTATAACCAAAGAATGCTCCTAGAACATGTATATATGTTCAAATTCATTCTCCCACGCAAAAGCACATTTTAGGCTTAGAAACATGTGATCAGAAACAATATGTTATCCAGATAGATGATGCATCTTTCATCTCACTTCTCATAGTGTAAGCTCCACCAGCTTCCCAAAAGTGCACAGGTGCATTACACAGACAGAACAATATAATGCAGAATTTGCACAGTCCTACACAAGTTCTCAAAACAAATTTATATTTACCTTTATCATCCAATTTTGACTTCTAAGATGCCAAAAATTAGATCTAGTATGTTGAGCCAATGGGTGCCTTCAAGCGCATACAAACTTGCATCCATATACAGGATAAGAAAGGAATTAATATATATATATATATATTATCACATTCATAATCCTATGTCCACTCACAGTTTTGGTATTCCTGCATTAATTCTGAAATGTATCACTAAAGATTGCCATCCACTCTATGAAGATTGTCTTATCACACTTTTAAACATTCTCTTAATTTCAATGCAGGCAACATCCCTAATGCTTTAAAGAAGTCTGCACACTTATTGTTTTATTAGACACACATCACTTGTGTTCATGTGTGATTGTTGTATGACCCAATGAGTTATCTGATTCCACAAAATCATGAGTAAACTCATTGAATTTCATGTCTTATTATCACAGTCTTCAACTAGAGATAGCAGACGCTTGGGGAGTTCTCTATTCATCCTCATGTGTAGTACAGTAGTTGTAATGCTAGTTAAACATCTGGCTTGTATCACCTCTGAGTCTGTTACAATTCAATTGTCATATAATAAAAGCTGAATAGATAAATGAATGTAATTGGGAAAACAGCAACATCACTCAAACAAATAATTGTTCAAGTAAATATAGCCTACTTTCCAGCACAAAAATTACATTTCTTGTATCTGTTGTATCACCACTAGATTAGATTTCCTCCATAGTACACCACTTAACATCACTTGTACATTCAGTGGCATCATTAACTCCTTCTGAGCATGCATGTAGTCCACTGTTCTGGAGCCCATTCTGGTCAAACATGCAATTTATCTATTACATAAATGAAGTTGGTTAACAATTTCCACAATAGGTTCATCTCTAAGATACCAACGTCTGAGCCAAGATCGGAAATTGTCTAGATAAACTTACAGATGCATATTTTCATTCGCTTTTAGCCTGTTATTATTTCCAGAACTACGTTTTGCTAACATAGACAACGGCCTTGGATAAATTATCTACAGACTGTCAATAATGTGATGCAAAAACTGTGGCTGAACTCACTGAAAAAGTTGTCTTCGTATCAAGAGGATCAAAACCAAAATGTGCTAGGACATCAAATGATAGACCATTTAAACTCAGAATCAAATGTTACACCATCTGTTTTTGAGCCTATCCATTCCAGAAGACAGCCTACATAATCCAGTTGGCTTTCTTTAGAACACCTTATACTTGGCAAAATCGAGTAAGGTTCTGAATGAACCAGTATTTAGTGGAAACTGAACCTCGAACCCATTTGTTACAGGTACATATAACATGGTGCTAAATCTATGGAAGTCCAAACCATCCTTCATAACAATGGGTTCAAGGTAACAGCCTAATCCACCTGAATTGTTAGGCAGATCCATCTCAGTCTCTATTGGTTTAACCTAATCATGGCAGTATTACCAACACCTTATCATCAGCCTTCCTGATCTACTGTGGCATCAATCTGAACAATACCTACACCTAATAGTTCTTTCTTGTAATAGTATATGGATATTCCCACATCCAGTGACCACGTAAGCCATGGTTGAAGCAAGTGCTCTGTATTCACACTCTTGCTACGTTTAAGAGTTCAATTATTGTTGCATAAGCAATGCAGGCATTCCAACATGGCTTGAAAAGTCTCGATGTCCCATTTAGAATCAAGATACCCACACCATGACTTCTTGTGGCTTTTACTCTAATAAAATTAATGGAGCTATTGGACGCTTCAGCTCAGTCTTGAGAAGCACCACGGACCTTGTTGTTTGTTTTAGAGCAGAGTCAACTGCTATAATGGCTACAGATGTTTCTTTCTTCTGTTCAAGCATATAGTACTGTTAGGCAGTACCTAACATCCAACTTAAAAATCCACTGACAAATGTGGCTAGTTTCAAGTTTCCACGCTGATTTTTCAAAGCCAGTTCCCTTGGCTGTGGTTTCGCTAGATAGTAGATAGGGACAGTGGGAATCTCGTTAATCCATTAATGAGAACATTTCGAACTTATTTGCCACAGAAATCACTTCTGTCAGAAATTATATGCCCTTGAGACTCATATGACATTGTTTGGTAACCCCCTCAAGAAGTGTCCAACTATGACCAGCAGATGACATGCTCAGGAAAGTCTTTAGAATCCACATAAGTGATTAAATTCTCACGAATCTTTCGCTTTAGAGCCTTGGTTCAATTTTTCACTTGGCTACAGCTGTGGTTGAACTCACTGAAAATAGTGTCCTAGTATCTAGTGGATCCTCAGCCAAATGTACTAGTGCATAAAATGCTAGATCATCTAAACTCAACATCAAATGTTGCACCATCTGTACCTGAGCCTATTCATTCCAAGATATAACCTGCCTTATGCACTTAGAGAAACGGTTTCAATTCTCTTTTGTCGTCCCTAAAAACACCAAAGGGTTAACCTGTTTCAAATAACTATTTTTGTGAGAC
This sequence comes from Limulus polyphemus, assembly GCF_000517525.1. NCBI lineage: Eukaryota > Metazoa > Arthropoda > Merostomata > Xiphosura > Limulidae > Limulus > Limulus polyphemus. The sequence goes on along the minus strand of NW_013666630.1, from coordinate 170,840 downwards.
AGAGCTGTAGACAAGTACCTACTGATGTGTGGCTAAGATACCATCATTGTTTAAGGAAAGCCCTCAACCTCTTCCAAAAGTTCATGGACACGTGCATTCTGACAAATGTGGTGTTTGGTGACAAAGTTTAGAGCAGAACACTGCAATACATAAGTATACGCATTCTAGTCGCATTATGTGTCAGTCTCAGACATTGGACACAGTTTCACAGCATCTCTAACATACCTTGCCGGCCAGAAAAGCTCCTCACTGCCTCCAAGCATTTGAGACAGCGAAATTCCTTTAATATTCTTACAAACCTTGGTGTTCCTTTCTTTCTTTTGGCATAAATATCTTCTTTCAGCATATCGAAGCCTATACGACTCTCTGTTGACTGAAAAAAACATGCGAAAACATTATAACATATATTTCGATCTTAATTTTTCTTAATACTAATTCACCGCCAAAGGTTTTATGAAAACATATGAAATATTTAGCAGTGACAACCTAGAATATATGATATTGCTATGCCTTATCTTACAAAGAAAGGAACAAGGTTTCACATATAATAATATCCGGAATAAAAAGAAAATCTAGTTATATGTGAACAATCAGTATGTTAATATCTACAGTAAATGTCTCAATATTAAATTTTTCAATACGCCCCCTCCTCCAAGGATGCCACAATTTCGTTATAAATACCTTTAAAGTTGTTGTTTTTTATTCAATATGACAGCTGGTTTGGGTCTTTTCCGTTTAGTGCCCACCAACAGATCATTCTGAAAACAACGCCAGTTATGCAATAAAATAATTAATAATAAAACATTATGTGATATTTATTTAGCGAATTCTGCGATATTAAACAATGTTTTTAAAAATAAATCTTCATCTTTGTTTCTATTTCTCCATATAAATACCCCCAGTAGCACGACGGTATGTCTACGGACTTACAACGCTAGATTCCGGGTTTCGATACCTGTGATGGGCAGAGCACAGATAACCCATTGTGTAGTTTTGTGCTTAATTACAAACAAGCAAAATCCATATAAATTTACAAAGATAAGAGTCAAGCATTTGGCGATGAGTTCCGTATTGATGCTTATTACTGTTGGTGGGCACCAAACGGAAAAGATCCGCTGGTTTTTATGTTTAAATGTGATTATTTAGTATGCTTTAGTCTATGTACTTATTAATTTTTTGTACTGAAGAAGTTTAAACATTTTCCTAAAAACAATTAGTTGCAGTATAAATTTAGAAACCTCAAAGTATTTATTCTACATTATTTCTATAGCAATGTAATGTTGGAAACTTTTATAAATATTGTTTTGTTTTGTTTAATTGTGTTAATCAAAAAAATAATGTGGTGTTACCCAATACACCATTCAAGGTTACACTTCTTCATGGTGGTGGTGTTTATCATATATATATTATTTTGATAATTATTCTTTTTAATATATTTTCTTTTGAATTAGAATTAAGTATAGAACTAGCTTATTCCAGCGTTTTTGCTTCGAATTATATTAGCTTATTGTTTTTACTTATTTTCATTAGGTACAAGCTGAAAACCCCGTCAAACGACCGGGAATGTTTAAACTTAATTAAAACAATGTAAGTTTAACAGCAAACGTATATTTCAAAGTAATAACTTGAACATAAACTTTATCCCAAATTTTAATATTATAACAAAACATTTTCATAAACAACATTTCCAGTTTTCTTTCTGTCTACCAACAAATAAAGATTTTGAGGTGATCCCACCTTTGAACACCCTACTCATTGACTCATTGTGTTGAACAGCAACCACAAGAGTAATAAAGAAAGTACAAGATCAATAATACATATTCTTGCAGTTGATTGTTAACCCTCATCTAATAAATCTGTAAAGTACGAAGATATTTACCTTGTAAATAGACTAAAATTACTAGATAATCTTCTAAAAAATAAATAAATAAGGTTTCGAATTTTAACTTGTGTTATCTTGGTTTGTTAACAAAAGTCCTAGCAGTTGTGGCCGAGTGGTTAAGGCGTTGGACTCGAAATCCAATGGGGAAGTCCCCACGCAGGTTCGAATCCTGTCAACTGCGATAAATGTTTTCAAAGTTTTTTCTTCTCTTTATTGATCCAATAAATATATTTAAGGAGTAACCAATCTCACAAACTTGTTTTTCTACTAATTCGTGCTAGTCTATTTTAGCTTATGAATCATGGTCTTTACGGTGTCTGTGTATCATGAGTACCAATATTTTTGTAATTGTTTTAGTCAGTAAATATCTTAAAGTGAAATATCATTTTATGTGATAATTTATTCTATTGGAGTGAGTTGACAGGTTTTTATAGTGTAGATAGTATATATAGTCTGTCAGTTTTCTGTATAAGGAATTATGTAAAAGGCCATTTTATAAGATTATCTTTATGTGTGTGTGTGTGTGTGGAGTGGGGTAATGAAGTCCCTGTAGTGTTATTACGAAAAGAATTGGCATATTATAAAAAATTCAAAATATATTCCGTTTTTTGCTTGGTGTATATTCTAATAGAGTTACTTATAATATAGGGAAAATGTACTGGCGTGTGTTATCTCGGAATTTTAAATAATTTTTCGAAATTTAGACCTATTTTGGTACAAAATGTTAATAAAATTAATTTTAAAGTACCACCTAGGATATAATGTATATTATTATTTTTTGAAATGA
>NW_013666630.1:164793-167465 GCF_000517525.1 Limulus polyphemus | reverse complement strand
TGTATAAAAGTCCAAAAAGATGATTACACTGCCAAATTTTACTAGTTCGGTTGTTTGTGATAAAAGTGAGAATTTAAATGAATTATAGATACATATTAATCATCTTCAGAGAGTGTCAAGGAAAATGATTTATAAGGAACTTGCCATTATTAATAAATAAAAATAAATGTCTGTAGAGAACAATTTTTCACCTCTTCAAATTTCTTAATATTACGATTAATACACAGCGTATTATTAGAAAAAAATAGGCGTAACAAAATAAAATTAATAAATTTAGAAGAACTATACGCTGTATATTAATCATAATATTAAGAAATGTTGCAAAAGGTGAAAAACGTTCTCTACATGCGTCTATAATATAAGGGCGTGTCTGTATGTGATTATCATAACTCCAAGAGGAAAGAACCTAGAAACTGAAATTTTGCACCCACACTAAGTAGACCCTGAGGGTGTGCACCTAAGTATTATTACTTAACCACGTGCGTGCGCATCTTTTCAATGAGGCAAGCTTGCGAAAATCCACATAGAAAAGAATATGTGACCGCCATAGCTCCAAGAGGAAAGAACCTAGAAACCTGAAATTATGCACCTGTACTAAGTGTATGCACCTGGGTGTTATTACTTATCAATGTGCGTACGCGCATGCGCGTGCACATCTTTTTAATGAGGCAAGCTAGATTAGCTAGATAGAAAGAAGTGATTCTTTATACTACAAATATTGCGCATCTTTTTCTATACGTAAGCTATCAGAAAAACACATAGAAAAGAACTGTGAATATTTTACTAAGGTTTTGATATATGAATGAAATTGTCTGAGGTACTATCAAGTCAAGAATAATCAACAACATCAGTAAGAACTTTTCGGTGTACCAATAATATCTTCTTAGTTGCCAAGTCAGTCAATATTATTTCTCTTAACAATAGCAGAATCGGCTTTTTGTGTAACAGTGGCAGATTTTCCCCCAAAGAACAATGATTATACTATTCCTTTTAACAATATCGATACTACGTTTTTGGTGTATTAGTGACACATTCTTAGCTATCTAATAGTGACTATATTTTTGTTCTTAATAACATTCAGTATGAATTTTTGATTTATCAATGGCATTTAATGCCGTATTTCCTTATATTACAAATAGAAATCACAGACAGACAGACACGCACTTGGGTACGCGCATGCGCCTGAGCATCTTTTCAATGAGACAAGCTAGCAAAAAATCACATAGAAAAGAAGTGGTCTTTATGTAACAACTTTTAATATATAGAAAAAGCCATTGTGTTTTTGTAACAATGCGTTCCAATAATGGCTTTTATGTTATGTCGCTTAACGCTTAACAACAAAAGTATAACCTAATGCTGTTGTTAGTCTAAGTACTAAAAGTATAAAATGAAATGTATAAACCATACTAACATTAGCTACACTTACAAAGTTTCATGACCCCTTGCCCCCCCCCCCCTCATCACTAAAGTCGTAATGGGTAGACATTAATCGAACGGTAAAAAATTGCAATACTTCCGATGAAATGTAAAGGGAATTTGTAAAATCAAATATAAATGTGGAATATTTAACGCAATGATAAAGTTCATTGATAATAAACAATTCTTAATTTACTGTAAATTCTTTAAGACATCTTAATGCTTCTAGGAAATAAATTGTTTTTAAATATTTTTTACTGTCCTTCTATGGTCATCTAGAATATATCAACTTAATAACCCGAGCGAAGCCGGGTATTTTCGCTAGTTAAGTAATAATAGCAAGTTTCTCGTAAATCATTTTCCTTGACACTCTCTGAAGATGATTAATATGTACCTATAATTCATTTAAATTCTCACTTTTATCACAAACAACCGAACTAGTAAAATTTAGCAGTGTAATCATCTTTTGGACCTTTATACAATGTATGTTTTGTTTTATTTCTGCATATACAATTAAATAGCTCAAATGTAAAATCTGTGTGCAATATACGAAAAATAAAATCAACAATGCATTGAAAGGATTTTATTACATATTTTACTCTCCTAGATAATAAAAAATCCAGAGAAATCTGCTGCACTTTTGTGATAATTTCATGCTTACACTTTAAAAATAATAATATATCATACATTATATCCTAGGTATTATTTATTAATGATACTTTAGAATGAATTTTATTAACATTTTATACCAAAATAGATCTATATTTCGAAAAATGATTTAAAATTCCGAGATAACACGCCAGTACATTTTTCCTATATTTAATTTTGATATTATAAGTAACGCTGTAAAAACACAAACCAATCAAGAAACGGTGTATACTTTGAAATGTTTATGAAACGCCAGTTCCTTTCTTGATAACAATTAACACTATATTAAACCCCCCTCCCCACACACACACATAAATATAATTTTCCTTGACGTCATTTTTTTCCTTATAAAATGGCCTTTTACATAATACTGTTACGTCTGTGTTCGTTTGTTAATTTTCCGTATAATTTCTCTCGGATGAAACTTTAGCAATACAAGTTCTTTCTTAAATAAAACTAGTTTATTCTTTCTCAATATAACTTTGCAATACACTTAATTTCCACAGTCATTTTAAATTCAACACACGCTATAATTCACAACAATTCATGCACTTTACTTACCGCGCTTGACTCAATTGTCCGTCTCTATTTCTGCCTGTCTGCAATTC
>NW_013666630.1:162587-163793 GCF_000517525.1 Limulus polyphemus | reverse complement strand
TTTTAAATTCAACACACGCTATAATTCACAACAATTCATGCACTTTACTTACCGCGCTTGACTCAATTGTCCGTCTCTATTTCTGCCTGTCTGCAATTCAATTAATTATCTCGCTTTATTTGCCTGCTTATATACTAAAATAGAGGGCACGTAGAAAAGACTAGAATTGCCAGGAAGAGACATGATCCTTCTAGAAACTCCAGCGATCATGCTTCCAGCGTCGCGTGACTTCCGCTGTCGTAACAATACTTTATACAGAAAACTGACTATATATATAATATATACACTATAAAACCTGCCAACTCATTCCAATATAATGAATTATCACATAAAATCGTATTCACTTTAAAGTCTTTGCTAATTAAAACAATTACAAAAACAAAGGTATCCATGATACACAGACACCGTAAAGACCCTGATTTGCAAGCCAAGAAAAAACTAGCACCAATTAGGAAAAAAAACAAGGTTAATAGATTATTTACTCCGTTAAATGTACACAGCGTGGTCACAAGTAAATAGACACCACCTTGTCAGAAAAAAATGAAATTTTTCAGTCATATTCACATGAATTCATATTTTTATAATTTAATTAATATCTAGTAGATCTTCCTTTTGCTTCGTGGAGTTCGTTGATCCTTTGGGTCATCGTGAGAATCATCTCGTCAATTTTAGATTGTGGGATTTTCGCCCACTTTTGCTTCAAAACTTGGAATAGATCACTCTTCGAAGTTGTTGTTTTTTTTTCTTTTGTTGTTGTTTCTTGACTTGCCGGTCGAGTATGGCCCAAAGGTTTTTGATGGGGCTCATGTCAGGAGATTGGCTCGGCCAGGGCAACTCCTAGATACCATTTCTTCCTGCCACTTTTAGGTGTTTCTAGCAGTGTAACACGGTACTCCATCTTCCTGGAACAACGTTGTGTTCTTGTCCACGAATCTCGAGGAATAAAGTGGCAAGAGTCCTTCCTCCAATATTTCGACGTATTTCGCAAAATTTATGTTGCCAACGCACTCCACTAAGCTCGATATCCCACCAACCCAAACAGCTCCCCAAAGCATCACGCTGAAACCACCATGCTTCACAGTTGGCTGCAATCTGTTGAGCCAAAACTCTTGGTGAGGCATTCTCCAGACCCATATCCTTCCACTGTCCGAAATTTGAGCGAATCTTGATTCTTCTGAGAACAATACGGTCTTTCCAAAAGTCCAT
>NW_013666630.1:159203-161990 GCF_000517525.1 Limulus polyphemus | reverse complement strand
ATAATTAGTGTGCGGACCATTTTCATTTATATAATGCCCTGTGAACACAAATTAGTTAGCATAAATAAATTAAATGACGAAAAATTAGGTCTCTATTTATTTGTGACCACTCAGTGTATTTCTTAGATTAATAAAGAGAGGTAAAAATTAAACTTTGGAAAATTTTATCGCAGTTGACAGGATTCGAACCTATGTGGGGTCTTCCCCCATTGGATTTCGAATTCAACGCCTTAACCACTCGGCCACAACTGCTATGTCTTTCAGTAATAAACCAAAATAACACAAGTTTAAATTCAAAACTTTTTTATCTATTTTTTAGAAGACTATCTAGTAATTTTAGTCTATTCACAAGGTAAATATTTTCGTACTTTACAGCTTTATTAGACGAGAGTTAACAATTAACTGGAAGCATATGTATTATTGATCTTGTACTTTCTTTGTTACTCTTGTGGTTGCTGTTTGGCACGTAAGTCTGGTATTCATACCTATTGCTTGACAGCAAATGATAAATTTTATGTTTTACTTTATTTTCTCACTAGCGTATAGCCCGTCAAAAATGACTTGGCAAGTACTACCATCCCCACCCCATAGTATACTCTAACCTCACATTACATAGGTAACTTATATAAATAAATTTTACGAAATCAAGCTTCATCAACAAAGTGCAGTCGAGGCAATCAAATGTTAGTAAATTCCTTTGTGAGCCAATCAAATTTAATATCATTCATGAAATGAATTTGTGCTGTATTCACTATTATTATATTCACTATATTATTCTGCTTATTTGTATGTACGGCTGTTACGCTTTCTGACCGAGAACCAGCTGCATAAGCATACATAGTTAGAATATTTCCCCAAGAAAAACCTCGCATGCACATTATTCACTCGACGACAAACAGTATGCCTGCGGCAGAGAGCTGCAAAGCTCAATGATCAAGTTGCTACAATTGCTGTATGAAACGAGAAGTAACAACAAAAGGGGAATATAAATATACTTTACTTACCATTTTGTACAACAGAATATTAAAAACTTATCAAAGTTTTTAAAAAAGGTTTGACGTTAGGTCATAGAATAATGTTACGTCTCTGTGTTCGTTTGTTAATTTTCCGTAGAAATTCTTTCCGAGGAACTTCAGCGATACAAGTCCTTTCTTAAATAAAACTATTTTATTCTTTCTCAATTCAACTTTGCAATACACTTTAATTTCGACAGTCACTTTAAACACACGCTATAATTCACAATGATTTATGCACTTACTTACGTTCACTACCGCGCTTGACTCAATTGTCCATCTATATCTCTGCCTGTCTGCAGTACAATTGTTGCCGTCACTTTTTACCGCTCTTATATATACAAAAAGCGTACATCTGGAGAACACTCGAGACTTCGCGAACGGACATGATCTTTCTAGAAGCTCATGACGTGTTACTAGCGTCACATGACTTCCGCTGTCGTAACACTGCCCCTTCCTTAGTATTGTTTGTCCCGAACAATAGCCTCTTAAGTTAAACCAATTGATAATTAACAATAACTTAATTAAATGTTCAGGATTTACAAACACAAAATTATAATACAAAATTATAAAACTGTGTGTATCAATCTTATTGACAAATATCATAAACTGATTATATATCGGCTTTTACTTAAATGCTAAATCCAAAATATAATTTAACCACTAAATTTAAAGTATCATTTAACTCGGTTTCAGACCATTTGAAATTCTAATAGGTAACATAATAAATTTGGGGCTCGTGTCCGAGATCTGAATCAGACAAAATTCAATCTAAATTAAAATTCAACTCATAATTGAATTTATATTTATCAGTGCTAACAAGATTTGATCGTGTCTGATTATCAAGATTTTCTTGAATCACCCTCCCTTGAACAACTAGAAAAAATATAAAAAAAAAATGAATTGCTCGAAATTTCCAAAGTTTTAGAACTAGAAGTTAAAAGATCAATGAGAAAACATGAACTAAAAAGGCGTATCATCGAAATACTAGTCGATAATGATTTGTTTCCTGAGGAAGTATTAGAAGAATACTTTAGTGTACCTACTAGCCAATCGGGGTTGAGTGATAAAGGTAAATTAGAAATTCAGCTAAAACTCAAACAACTCGAGCTCGAACAAGCTCGTATCGAAGCCGAGAAGGAGAAAGAACAAGCTCGAATAGAAGCCAAGAAAGAGAAAGAACAAGCTGGTATTGAAGCAGAAAGATAAAATAAACGTCTCGAGGCCGAACAAGCTCGTATTGAAGCTGAAGGAGATAATATACGTCTTGAGTCCGAAAAAGCCCGCATTGAAGCTGAAAAAGAAATTAGGCTGAAAGAAATGGAAATTAGACTCAACGCTGATTGACAAAGGCAAAATGACAACTTTGAACTTAATCGATATGTTAAAGTACCACCATTTAATGAAAATTAAGTTGATAAATATTTCCACTATTTTGAGAAGATCGCCAAAACCATGGAATGGCCCACTGAAACATGGTAATTATTATTACAAAGTGTCTTAACTGGTAAAGCAAAAGAAGCTTATGCCACTCTCTCTTTAGAAGATTGTACGAATTATGATACGGTTAAAGCAGTTATTCTCAAAGCATACAAGTTAGTACGGAGGCTTATCGCCAAAAGTTTAGAGGTTATTCCAAACAAGATAATCAAACTTATATGGAATTTGTCCACGAAAAAGACGTTTATTTTCATCGATGGTGCAATTTTATACATATTGGCAACAGTTTCGACAAACTAGGACAATTATGTCTAATTGAGGAATTTAAACGTTG
>NW_013666630.1:152864-159193 GCF_000517525.1 Limulus polyphemus | reverse complement strand
TGTGCACGTGACGATCTCAAAATTTACCTAGATGAAAAGAAAGTTGAAACACTACAGGAAGTAGCTGCTCTTTCTGATGACTACACCTTAATACATAAGACCACTTTTCATAAAAAGAAATTCCTACCATCTCAACAAAAACCTGTATCTGTTCAATCCACTAAAGTTGAGGATTCTTCTGAAAAATCCAGCTCTTCTGGTTCGAAATCTTTTGATAGTCAGGATAAAACTTTTTTAAAACAATCAAGGCCTATCTGCCTTTTTTGTAGAAAACCTGGCCATGTTATGTCCGATTGTTTGGTGTTTGAAAAAGAAAAAAGAAAAGGAGGCAACACCCAGTGCGTTTGTGTCCACATATGGACGTGGTTTCACCAGATCACCCGATGTTGTTGATTTGGCCACTAATATAAAGGCTGATGTAATCAGGGAGGAATTTAGACCTTTTGTGCCTGTTGATTCTGTGTCTTTCACAAATGACACTAGCAATTCTACGTAATACTGGGGCGACTCAGTCATTGTTGTTAGAAGGTATATTGCCTTTAGATTCGAGTTCTGTCACTGGTGAGTCTGTTATTGCTCAGGGTATTGAGGTGGCTTTGTTAATGTTTCTCTTCATAACATTTATTTAGCATCAGACTTAGTTTCGGGACCAGCTGTGGTTGGAGTAAAACCTACTCTGCCAATTAAGGATGTATCATTATTATTGGGAAACGATTTGGCTCGGGGAAAAGTTATTGCCGAACCTAAATGGTTAGTGAGCCGATCACTGTTTCATCTAAGGATGATGTTGTTGTTGAGAATAATTCCGATGGATGTTTCCCTCGTGTACTGTGACTCAATCTCAGGCTAAGAAATTAAGCCAAAAACAAATGATAGACATGGATTCATGGAACGATATTATAGATTTGTCTCAGACAATTTTTGGATCCGACAAGGATCTTGTGAGTAATTGTCCTACTGCTGATTCCTCGATGAGGAACAACGATGGACGTGAGGGATCTGATTTACCCAGTGAAGTTTCATTTACTAAAAGTAAACTGATCACTGACCAAGAAAAAGATCTGAAGATCTCTTCACTATTTAAATATGCATTCCCAAAAGATGAGCTGGATAAAGTTCCAAGTGGTTATTTTTTCAAAAACGGTGTGTTTATGAGGAAATGGAGACCACTAGATGTGCCAGCTTCGGAAGACTGGGCTATTGTTTATCAAATCGTTGTTCCCAAAGCATATCGTTCTGAAATATTGAAAGTTGCCCATGAACTCCCCATGGAAAGACATTTAGGTGTCAGTAAGACATGTGACAAAATTATGAGACATTTCTTTTGGCCAAAAATTAAGCAAGACGTTTCTCAGTTTTGTAAAACTTGTCATACCTGTAAGTTAGTCGGAAAATCTAACCAGAAAATTCCTGTTGCTCCTTTGAAACCTCTCCCAGCTTTGAAGAACGCAAGTTCCGTCCTGAGGACATGGTCTTAGTATTGTTACTCACTAAGGGATAGCTAATCAAAAAAGAAAAATAGAAAGAAGAAAAAAAACAAAAAGAAGGAAAGGAAAAGGAAAGAAAGCGAGAAAGGAAAACACAGAGAGAAAGAAGACTGTTAAATGGCAGTTTATCACTACAAGAGAATAATTTGGGGATATTCCATGCCAAAGGGGTTGATAACATTTGTACTGATGCACTTTCACGTGCTATGTAATTTTCTGATCATAAGGTCATTTGTATTGGTTGTGTTCTACACTGTAATTATTGAAGTTTGTAATCTTTTGGATAATGTATTATATTTAATTTATTGTTGTCAGTGTTTATGTATATAATATCTTAGTTAAAAATTGTCTAAGGCCAATTTTTAATTCTCTAATGAGGGAGTTGTAACGAATTTGTTATTATATTTATTTTTTTAATATCAACGTTTGTTTAGATTAAATTTATATTTAGAAACATACATAGGTTATACTCTTAAATATGTATTGCGAAACTCCCGTCTATTCTCCAAAGCTGTAGATGATTCTCGAGAGTAAGAATCAACAATATGTGTGTATGTAAACATTTGTGTTAGTGTCAGTATTGTTACGTAAAACTGAAATTTCTAGAAAACCTCCACACGCCTATAGATATAACCAACGCGACGCGCCAAAAAGAGTATCTATTATTAGTTTGCATAGTCAGTGTGCTATAAACTTTGGAAACTATGATTGCTATAACGCTTAGCAATCGGAAAACTTAAGATATTTGGCCAGTAGCATTTTCAAAGTTCGAACATTACAAATCATTTAACTTCAGTGGATTCACATTCAATCCTAACTCCCAATCCTTTGGTTCCTGCCCACTATTCAAGGACCAACAAAAAAAAGAGTAGCAAGTGGTTCACATATCCAATCTTTAACCTCCTTCAAAACCCTTGGGGAAATATCATCTGGCCCAGGAGCCTTACGGTTCTTTAAACTTCCCAATTCTTTCATAACCAACTTAGTATTAATTCAGACATCTTGTTTGATCTTGTTTCCATCTATCAACTGTTCAAGATATGGAATACTGTTTATATTTGCGTTAGTAAAAACCGAAGAAAAAGAAAAATTAGTTAAAGAAAGAAAAGCTAGAAAGTGCATAAAAGTAAATCCTAAAAGTAAGATTCAAATAATTACAGTGTAAATAAGGGAACGTAAAGTACTTTCAAAGGCACATGGCAAAATAATTAAAATTTGTCCGTGAAAGTTATCATAAAATTTGGTCACATTAAAACATGATTCGACTATTTAAAGTTTCCATAAATTTAGAACCTAGTAAAACTAAAAAATAACTTTGTTATAACGTTATTATACCAGTTAAATAATACAAACTCAGTAGAAGTAATCAGCTGACAACCACTAAAATTTCACATTGTTTTATTACAAACGGTATTACATAAGTATGCGAACATTGTTTTCATTAAATCTATTCATTTTGTTCGACTTAACTTGTATGCTGTGATTTGTCGTGTGTATATGTGTGTGTGTGTTTTACCTGATTGTCTATGTTTACTTAATTGGATTTTTTTTCATGTTTGTGTGCGTTGATATCAATACGTTTCAGTGAATACAATGATCATTTTTTACGCATATCTGTCCATTTTAGCAATGGCTGTTATTTTCAAAATTACGTCACTAACATAAAAATTGTCCTCTCATTTCTTCAGGGAACATGACTTACTGAATAGAATTTTCGCCATTGGTAAAGCGCTGTCATGAATGTATAACAGCTTGATGCTGATTGGAGGACGTGGTATCTCAACTGAATCCACGGTTATATTCATTTCCCCCCATTACTAATCTGTAAATGTTGACCTTTTTCTCTCAGAAACAAATAAGAAAAACAAAATATGTTGTAATTTCGATAGACAATAATTTACACTTATAACTAACTGTTCATTAATTTCTAATGTATAGTTTGTGAACAAAAGAATCTAGAGAATCCAGCCTAGAACATAAAAAAAAAATATCCAGACGGAAGCTATTTAAATCATCGCTGAAATATTATACTTAATAAAATACTTACGAAAACTTCATGGACTGATACTCATTAAGTTTAATAACAACTTCAATTCATATAATAAAAAATAAAAACACGACGAAAAGTTTTCAAGGTCATATATATATGTTGGAAAATTCATACTCACTGCGTCAAATTCTTTTGGCCGAAGGATCTCTTCATGTCCGAGTCTCAATGTTGTGACGACATCACAACATGTACTATACCTAGACTATGTGAAGGAATTGAATTTACAAAAGACTGTTATTTATATTAAACTAACCATATTCTTAAGCAAATGTAAATATTATCCATAAATACGCTGTATTTTTTAGAACTTATGGATTTGTATCTAAGAATGAGATATTTTATAAATTTAGAAAAACTCATTCGAAGTAAAGCATTTTTTACTGATTTTCTTCTAAATTTGCTATTTCACCCAGAAAAGGTTGTGATTCTTAGAAATATTTCCAGAAACAATAAACAGGAGGTATGCGCGAGTTTTGAATATAATATATATAGAACTCCATTGCACAATACACAATAACACGAACATTAAAAGAACAGTTCATGCTTTGCTCACATTGCATATGAAACAAAAGATCAACCTTATTAGGAGCTATATTTCTAACTCTCTATAGACTAGAACAAATCTTGCTCTTCATGAGGTACTTTCGTGTTTCACCCAATACAGAACAAACCCGAAATAAGGGACAGCTAATACATCGTCTTTCCTATTAACGACTAAATCTACTAAACTTCAGATGGCATATTTAAAAAGATGCTTAAAACAAACAGACATGTGATTTCAAAAACGTATTTAACTTTTATCATCTTTGACAGCTTTAGATTAGAAGCTACCTATGTAAATGAAATGGATACCGTAGTGTTTCAGTTTCTCTTGTGCTAAAATATTTTTCAAAATAATGTACAGGGGTCCTCGTTATACGTCGTCGCGATATACGTCGTTTCGCACTTACGTCGCTAACTTTTCGAGAAACACAACGTAAAATTCCCCGCATATACGTCGTTCATAGTTTTTGACTTGCTTTAGCTTAAACAGTATTTATATTTATCAAACAATTCATTGAAAACTGCAAAACAGATGAAGAAATGACAGAATGAGAAAAACAACAAATATAATAGATTCAGTAAGGTTCATTCTAACAACTAAATGGAAATTGGCTGGACATGTAGCAAGGTATTTCGATAATAGGTGGACATTAAGAACAATGGAATGGCAACCTAGGACAGGGAAAATATCTAAGAGGAGGCAAAAGAGAAGATGTGGGGGGACGATATAATGGTGGAAGCAGGAATCAGATGGACACAGTATGCTAAGAGTAGGAAATACTGGACTGGTCTGACGAGAACTACATCCAACGAGGGACGACTACAGCTTAGATAGATAGATGATGGCATTGGACCTATAGATCCCTGCCAGGCCCTGAAAAGGCCCGTTTGTTGATAGTCTGTCGATGTCGTACTGTTTCTTCTCGTCTGCCCATCAACCTTGCCGGAAACTTTGCCTCCTTCACCTCACGCCACGCCTATCTCACCTACTCGTCCATTAAGATCTTGTACATATGACGCCCAAAATTTCTCCCTCCCACTATTGTTAATGTACTTAACCACTAGATAAATGATAATAATAATTACCTATAGGGGCGAAGGAAGATAAATCTATCTTCGAGCACCCCAGATGTTTACTTCTCGGGGACCAACATTTTTAATGCCGATTGTCGATTTGTTCTCATCTAAATTCCTGTCAGATATCCAGGATTTAGGAACGCCGACTTTTCTTTTCCTCAGATCTTCTTGCCACTGGACCTGTCTGACCTGTGCTTTGCCTTCTTTGCCTCTTCTCGACATGACCTGTCACACCAAAACCTTGATTTTTCCACAACTCTTCCTGGTGCAGGGCGAAGGAGAATTTAATAATCTTCGAACACCCCGGAAGTCAAATGGTTTGCATTACAAACATTGTAGTTTAAACGATTTTTCATCCATATTACCGCCAAGAATTTGTTGTTGTACGAAATTCAGTTCTAGGTCAAACCACACAAGGGCACTTCCGTAAATGGTCAGTAAAAAATAACTTCCACTTAGTAATATGACGTTAATAATTGTGCAAATAAGATTTGGTCATCTAAGAGTCTGTAAATACCGTTCGTTCGATTAATGAACCAAATATCCAATGATAATAAACAGGTTATTATGTTTTGTTGACAACCGTTGATCGCTTGCAACTCTCACTTTTAAGGATATATTTGTTTAGTATATAATATGACGTGCAAATGAATTATCATAAAACAGGACAGTTTTCTTTTCATCCGAAAAAAGTTGAAAATATTCTCTTTTTTTTATCAATAGTCATCATAAACTTAGGGTTGTTTTTGACAATTACAGTTTAAAGTGTAAAAAGGTAAAACCAGATAATACTATAGGTTACACTGAGCGTTTCCATCGATATCAAAATAATTATATGATAAACATCATATAAAGATCACACATACGTTATTAGTATGTATATAGATACGCACATATATGTATCTCCTTTTGTCCCTCTGACTAGCCTTTTTTGTTTTACTGAATGATTTTGAAAATTATTTGACTTTAGAACATTCATATATACCCCTTCATTACCTTGTTCGCCGTAGTAATTACTTTATCATAGCTTTCTGTTAGCATATTTAGCTCAACTATTCATGCTATCCAACATCAAACGCATTCATGACTTCTATCAGTCATTATAATATTTTTGTTTTTGCTTCTGCCGCCGAAACACCTCATTTTATGAAATGGTAACCAACAAAAAGACG
>NW_013666630.1:120583-151962 GCF_000517525.1 Limulus polyphemus | reverse complement strand
AAATAATAACATATGTTACATATCTAATTGTTTGTTTCTTTCCAGTAAAAATTATTTCCGAGCGATACAAGTCCTTTCTTGATTAAACCAGTTTATTCTTCCTCGATACAAACTTTTAGTACACAGTTGTTCCACAATCAGTACGTTTTCTCGTCACTTTAAACTTATTTTATAATACACACTATAAACTACTGCGATTCACAATCTTTGTCCCCGTTGGCTTTCTCTGCCAGGCTTATATTCTAACGAAGAGGGCATCTCGAACACACGCGGACTTCCCTGATCATTCGAGAAACTCACGCACGTCACGTGACTTTCGCTGTCGTAACATATACATTATATCCTAGGTATCATTTATTAATGGTACTTTAGAATGCATTTTATTAACATTTTATACCAAAATAGGTTTAAATTTCGACAAATGATTTAAAATTCCGAGATAACACACACACCAGTACATTTTTCCTCTGTTTAAGTTGGATATTATAAGTAACGCTGTAAAAACACAAACCAATCAAGAAACGGAATATACTTTGAAATGTTTATGAAACGCCAGTTCCTTTCGCGATAACAATTAACAATATATTAAACCCCCTCCCAACACACACACACACACATAAATATAATTTTTCTTGACGTCATTTTTCCTTATAAAACGGCCTTTTACATAATACTTTATACAGAAAACTGACAGACTATTGAAATAATACCTACACTATAAAACCTGCCAACTCATTTCAATATAATGAATTATCACATAAAATCATATTCACTTTAAATCTTTGCTAATTAAAACAATTACAAAAACAAAGGTATCCATGATACACAGACACCGTAAAGACCCTGATTTGAAAGCTAAGAAAAAAACTAGCACCAATTAGGAAAAAACAAGGTTAAGAGATTAGTTACTCCGTTAATTGTATTTGTTAGATAAATAAAGAGAAGTAAAAACTTAACTTTGGAAACGTTTATCGCAGTTGACAGGATTCGAACCTGTGTGGGGTTTTCCCCATTGGATTTCAAGTCCAACGCCTTAACCACTCGGCCACAACTGCTATGTCTTTCGTTAACAGACCAAGATAACACAAGTTTAAATTCAAAACCTTATTTATTTATTTTAAAAATACTATCTAGTAATTTTAGTCTATTCACAAGGTATATATCTTCGTACTTTGCAGCTTTATGAGATGAGAGTTAACAATTAACTGGAAGAATATGTATTATTGATCTCGTACTTTCTTTGTTAATCTTGTGATTGCTATTTGGCACGTAGTCTGGTATTCATATCTATCGCTTGACAACAAATGATAAATTTTATGTTTTACTTTACTTTATTTCCTCACTAGCGTATAGCCCGTCAAAAATGACTGGGCAAGTACTACCATCCCCACCCCGTAGTATATCCTAACCTCACATTACATAGGTAACTTACATAAATAAGTTTTGCGAAATCAAGCTTCATCAACAAAGAGGCAGAAAAGTGCAGTCGAGGCAATCAAATGTCAGTAAATTCCATTGTGAGCCAATCAAAATTAAGATCATTCATGAAATGAATTTGTGCCGTATTCATTAAATAATTAAATAAGTTATATTAACAACTTCTAATATACAGAAAAGCCAGTAAGTTTTGGCAGCACTACGTTCCAACAATGGCTTTTATGTCATGTTGCTCAGCAACAAAAGTATAACCTAATATTGTTGTTAGTCTGTGTACCAAAAGTATACAATGAAAACAAAACTGGAAACATATTTGATATGATAACGTTTTGGGACAACATGAGACCTATTGGTCCATCTCGGCTGTTCCATTCTCTAAACTAAACTAAAACTATTAATATATAAATTGAAAAATAAAATCTTAAAGCCATCCCTAATCATTCGCATACTCAGTAAGCTTTCTCTTAAACTCAAAATTCATAGCAGTTCTGGCCGAGTGGTTAAGGCGTTAGACTCGAAATCCAATGAAGACGGCCCCACACAGGTTCGAATCCTGTCAACTACGATAAACGTTTTGCATAGCCAGGTGATTAGGGCGCTCGACTCGCAATATGCAGGTCGCGTGTTCGAATCCCCGTCACACAAAACATGCTCGCTCTTTCAGCCGTGGGGGTGTTATATCCCACTATTCGTTGGTAACAGAGTAGCCCAAGAGTTGGCGGTGGGTGGTGATGACTAGCTGCCTTTCCTCAAGTCTGACACTGCTAAATTAGGGACGACTACCGCAGATAACCCTCGTGTAGCATTGCGCCAAATCCATAACAAACAAACTCGCTTGAATTTACTGCCTCCACAACATTCAAAGGCAACCCATTCCAAAGGCCAACCATCCTGTTAGAAAAATAAAACTATCTTAGCTGAAGATGACTCCTATCCTGCCAAAATTTATACTTTGTCCCCTAGTCCTACTATTCTCATTTTTAAGTATTGTGACGGATTATTATTATACATTTATTATAGTATCGACGTTTGTCTAAATTAAATTTATATTTGGAAATATACATAGCTTATACTATTAAATATGTATTGCGAAACCCCGGTCTATTCTCCAAAGTTGTAGAAAATTTTCGAGAGTAAGAATCAACAATATGTGTGTACGTAAACACTTGTGTTAGCGCCAGTGTTGTTACGTAAAACTGAAATTTCTAGAAATCCTCCACATGCCTATAAGGATAATTAACACTACGCACCAAAAAGAGTATCTATTATTAGTTTGCATAGTCAGTGTGCTACAAACTTTGGAAACTATGATTGCTATAACGCTTAGCAATCGGAAAACTTAAGATATTTGGCCAGTAGCATTTTCAAAGTTCGAACATTACAAATCATTTAACTTCAATGAATTCTCATTGGACATTAATATCTTTATGAAAACATTACCTAACGTCATCGGTGAAAACTCAATACACTGTAATTATTTGAATATTACTATTAGAATTTACTTTTATGCAAGTTCTAGTTTTTCGTTATTTAATTAATTTTGCTTTTTCTTCGGTTTTTACTAACGCAAATTTAAGCAGTATTCCACATCTTGGACAGTTAATAGATGGAAACAAGATCAAACAAGATGTCTTAATTAATTCTGAGCTGGTTAAGAAAGAATTGTGAAGTTTAAAGAACGATAAGGCTCCTGGGCCAGATAATATTTCCCCAGGGGTTTTGAAGGAGGTTAAAAATTGGATATGTGAGCCACTTGCTACTATTTTATGTTAGTCCTTGAATAGTGGGCAGGAACCAGAGGATTGGAAGTTAGCTAATGTATCTCGTTTTTTCAAGGGAGGTGATAAAAATTGTCCCTGTAATTATAGACACATTAGTTTTACATCTGTTGTAGGAAAAGTTTTGGAAAGTCTGATAAAAGATGCTTTGCAAAATCATTCAACAAAGTTTAGAATTTTATTGGATAGTCAACATGGTTTCACTAAAGAAAATTTTGCCTTACACATCTTTAGACATTCTTTGTAAGGGTTACTCTTATGTAGATGAGGGTAAGGGTGTAGATTTGGTGTATCTGGATTTTCAGTAAACCTTTGACAAGGTGCCACTTAAAAGGCTTGTAAAAATTATCTCTATAGGTGTGGGGGATAAGTTAGCATATTGGGTAGAAGAGTGGCTAGATGGAAGAAAATGGAGGATTGTTACAAATGGAGTTAAGCCAAACTGGAATAATGTCACAAGTGATGTACCTCAGGGCTCAGTCTTAAGACCTTTGCTCTTTTTGATTTACATCAATGACGGAGATGAAAAAATGGTCAGAAATTACTTAAATTTGCAGATGATATTAAAGTATTGGGTATTACTAGCTGTGAAGAGGATGCTGCTGATTTACAAAAGTATTTAGATCATTTAGTGAGTTGGGCAAATAAATGGCAGATGGGTTTTAATTGTATTAGTTGAAAGATAATGCATGTAGGTTATCATAATTTGGATTATAAGTATAATTTGGATGGGTATAACCTGTTACGTATTAGAATTTCAAATGGTTTGAAACCGAGCTAAATGATTCTTTAAATTTAGTGATTAAATTATATTTTGGATTTAGAAGTTAAGTAAAAGCCAATATATAATCAGTTTATGATATTTGCCAACAGATTGATACACACACAGTTTTCTTTTTTTAACAAAAAACACGTTTTAATATACACACAACAATACAATTTGTAATAACAATTATTACAAATAATTATTACAAACAATGATTTATAAACAAAAGTTTCAGAAATTTACAAGCAATATAAAGTCTTCTTTCTTGTCTGGAACTTCCTTGATATCTTATCGAGGGTTCACGATGAGCGAGTTAATTACGAGTTGATATAGGTACGATTCGCTTAACGGGAAGCTAGCTAGCCCTGTAGTCTTCATTGTTCATACGCCTATTAGAGAAATAAGGGAACGTAAAGTACTTTCAAAGTCACATGGCAAAATAATTAAAATTTGTCCGTGAAAGTTATCATAAAATTTGGTCACATTAAAACATGATTCGACTATTTCATGTTTCCATAAGTTTAGAACCTAGTAAAACTAAAAAAGGAACTTTGTTATAACGTTATTATACCAGTCAAATAATACAAACTCAGTAGAAGTAATCAGCTGACAACCACTAAAATTTCACATTGTTTTATTACAAACGGTATTACATAAGTATGCGAACATTGTTTTCATTAAATCTATTCATTTTGTTCGACTTAATTTGTATGCTGTGATTTGTCGTGTGTATATGTGTATGTGTATTTTACCTGATTGTTTATGTTTACTTATTTGGATGTTTTTTTCATGTTTGTATGCGTTGATATCAATACGTTTCAGTGAATACAATGATCATTTTTTACGCATATCTGTCCGTTTTAGCAATGGCTGTTATTTTCAAAATTACGTCACTAACATAAAAATTGTCCTCTCATTTCTTCAGGGAACATGACTTACTGAACAGAATATTCGCCATTGGTAAAGCGCTGTCATGATGTATAACAGCTTGATGCTGATTGGAGGACGTGGTATCTCAACTAATTCCACGGCTATGTTCATTTCCCCCATTACTAATCTGTAAATGTTGACCTTTTTCTCTCAGAAATAAGTAACGAAAAACAAAGAATATGTTGTAATTTCGATAGACAATAATTTACACTTATAACTAACCGTTCATTAATTTCTAATGTATAGTTTGTGAACAAAAGAAACTAGAGAATCCAGCCTAGAACATAAAAAAAATATATCCAGACGGAAGCTATTTAAATCATCGCTGAAATATTATACTTAATAAATAAAACTTCATGCACTGATACTCATTAAGTTTAATAACAACTTCAATTTATATAATAAAAAATAAGAACACGACGAAAAGTTTTCAAGGTCATATATATATGTTGGAAAATTCATACTCACTGCGTCAAATTATTTTGGCCGAAGGATCTCTTCATGTCCGAGTCTCAATGTTGTGACGACATCACAACATATACTATACCTAGACTATGTGAAGGAATTGAATTTACAAAAGACTGTTATTTATATTAAACTAACCATATTCTTAAGCAAATGTAAATATTATCCATAAATACGCTGTATTTTTTGTAACTTATGGATTTGTGTCTAAGAGTGAGATGTTTTACAAATTTAGAAAAACTCATTCGAAGTAAAGCATTGTTTACTGATTTTCTTCTAAAATTGCTATTTCACCCAGAAAAGGTTGTGATTCTTAGAAATATTTCCAGAAACAATAAACAGGAGGTATGCGCGAGATTTGAATATATTATATATAGAACTCCATTGCACAATACACAATAACACGAACACTAAAAGAACAGGTCATGCTTTGCTCACATTGCATACGAAACGAAAGATCAACCCAATAAGGAGCTATATTTCTAACTCTTCTATAGACTAGAACAAATCTTGGTCTTCATGAGGTACTTTCGTGTTTCACCCAATACAAATGATTTTGAAAATTATTTGATTTTAGAACTTTCATATATACCCATTCATTACCTTGTTCGCCGTAGTAATTACTTTATCATTGCTTTCTGTTAGCATATTTAGCTCAACTATTCATGCTATCCAACATCAAATGCACTTATGACTTTTTTCAGTCATTATAATATCTTTTTTTTTTCCTTGTGCCGCCGAAACACCTCATTTTATGAAATGGTAACCAACAAAAAGACGGCCATTTTCATTAAAAACGTGAAAAAAATACATGAAATTGAAATTACAGCTGTACTCTTTATTTGAAGGGAAAACTGAAAATATGTTCAATTCAAAATGCTTGATAAACTTCCTCTACATGAAAAATCAGGTCGGTACTGACATTTTCATGTGCGATGACACCTAAACAATGTCAAATATTAGTCAATTTTGTAAAGGTGTATTATCTTTGAGTTTTATCCTAGATTGTCAAGAAATTTTACACAAAATAAATCGTGTGAATAAGTGACAGTTTACTTTTTACAAATAAGGACCTCTTTCCTTACGTCTGAAAAGTCCTTCTGTGTAATTTGATTCACCTTTGGTTTCCTTTTTCTGACACTGGTGTATTAGTAAACCAAATTACATAACCCATAGTCCCATACCAGACTAGTACAACAAAACACAAGGTCGTGAATCCTGTGTTACACCTAGTTACGTTGTCTACT
The DNA here is from genome assembly GCF_000517525.1 of Limulus polyphemus. Lineage (NCBI taxonomy): Eukaryota > Metazoa > Arthropoda > Merostomata > Xiphosura > Limulidae > Limulus > Limulus polyphemus. The sequence goes on along the minus strand of NW_013666630.1, from coordinate 145,339 downwards.
TACTAGTACGGACACTGTACTTGCACTGTAATCATAACCAATGAAGAGCCAATGAAGCTTGTTAAAACCCTGAAAGAACTAGAAGTACGATGAAATAAAAAATAATAATAATAGATAATACAAGAAACAGTAAGGTTAATTCTAATGTATACATTCTGTAACAACATACACTGATTGTTTATAGTTACTACGGATAATTAGCGTACAGTGTAAGGAGGTGTTTGTCGTCTAGGGGAAATAAACAACTTCTCCAATGCTCATTCTGTAACACATACACTGTTTATATTTACTACTTCAGTGTAATACATGTAAGCTATACGATGTGTTACGTACTGAATTTTATATCAAATAGACTTGGAAGGTATTATATATTATACACGTGGTTATTGTAGCTGGTATGATTATGGTCCTGGTGTCGTCTCTCCCCAATCTTTTGTGTAACGTCATCATTCTAGAACACTAAACTCGAAGCAGGTGTAGTGGTCCCTGCCTTACTCATTAACCCACATGTGACGTTTTGGTCTTTAGTCTTCTTGTTGAAACAATCACTGACAATATCGACTTTACTTCTAACAAACGTTGCTGTCAATCTACCAGTCTATCATATTTTTAACAAGATATTTTTGACTTATTATCACTATTAGTTTATAGTACATTCCTGACTAATGTTGTAAACAAAGTTCATATACGTTTTACTATACATTGATAAAAAACAGTATTTTGTATTATTGAAGTTCAGTTATGCAATTAGTCACATGTATTGAAAAATACTTTATTAAAAATCTGTATTGCAGTAAAGTGGAGTTGACCTCGAGAACAAAAATATTCTGAACGTAATTGTATGGTGAAAATGTAAAAGAAGTGTAGCGTTCTCACCAGCCTTTGATTAATTTTGACATTTCTACCAAATATAATGACACAATTCTTCAACTAATAAAGAACAGAATCGTAAGGTAGTATATACATGACACACTGAAAATTGCAGCACATACATTTACACACTAATGAAAATACTAGAAGCTTATATTTGCACTTATGTTAGTTATAGCCATTTTATACAACTGTACATTACATAAAACGTCTAATTACAGCAAATGACTACGTCTTTATGACATATTTTTTTACACATTTGGCATGCTGAAAACACTTCCAGTGAAAATATTAGTTTCAGTAATTTTCTGGATTTATTAGTGTGATGTTCCATGTATGTTATCTTGTTCGATTGATGACATCTACACAGGAATATAGATCTATTAACAGATAATTCATTTATTTATGTAAACTACACAACTTCTGAAACCATTCTGTGTGACAGAACTATATCGGTATTTCTTCTTGTCCTGTTTCCATAACAAAAACGTTTTCTAATACCTGGTAATGAATTAAACAAGTACAGCATGTTACTCAGACGTAAAATCATCTCTAAGTACACGCCTTAGGAAGTTGAAACCACAAGAAATTCATTCCATAATATTTGTTATTGTCATAAAAAAGTAACATATTTTGTAAACCATAATATTCTTACCTGGGGAAAAAAGAATAAATATTTTTATCAGTTTACTTGAATTTTCTTAAGTCTACACATGATTGTAGATCTATTCACAAACAATTATTCTATTTATGTAAATTATATAACTCCTAAAATCGTTCTTTATGACAAAAGCAAATTTTTATAAATTTTTTCTCCCCCATATCTTCTGGTGGTACTTTTCCCTTTTGAATTGTTTGTCGGGTATATTGTAGGTCTCGTATCTCCATTTTACGTGAAAGACGGGGTTCCACCAGTTTCGAAAGAAGGCAATTCCGGGGGAAAACGGTCAAAGAAAGAAGTATAAAAACAGAAATCTAAATGTATTCAGTAGTATTTTTTCCATGTGTATGCCGTAAGTTGTCCATATGACAAATTCACAGAATTCAAGTTGTGTTATGATTTTGAATTTGGTAAAAATAATTGTGAGTTCTTTTCTGTTGGATATCTGTGACTGAAATGGTAAGTACAGAGCAAAACTGTTTCAAGCTTTTAGCAGCTTCAAGTGGAGTGTAATGTTCAGCTGTTTTGGGACTTTCACTTTCAGTATTTCGTAATAGTCCATCTGGTGATGCACTGAGAAACTGAGATCGACAAAAAAAATCGCATCGTTGAGCTAGTACTCCTGTTTCATGTTCATACTCTTTTATGACCAGGTCTTCCTGGTTCTGATAATACTGAGTGGCCTCTGTCATGAAAGCAGGAGAATAAAGTAATGATTTTAATGTGTTTTTGCAGGAAGTTGTTTCCCCCATTTTGTTTGTAATGAATTTCGCGCAAAGCTACACGAAGGCTATCTGTGCTAGCCGTCCCTAATTTAGCAGTGTAAGACTAGAGGGAAGGCAGCTAGTCATCACCACCCACCGCCAACTCTTGGGCTACTCTTTTAACAACGACTAATTGGATTGACCGTCACATTATAACATCCCCACGGCGGAAAGGGGAGCATGTTTGATAGGACGAGGATTCGAATCCTGAACTTCAAATTGCTAGTCGAGCGTCCTAACCACTTGGCCATGCCAGGCCTTCACTCATTTTACAAATGCCGTAATTCATTTGTTTCTTGCCAAAATCCATAATTAATTTTCAGTCTGACCACGTGTACTCTGCTCTAACCCATTTCGTCTTTCTTCAGTTACTTATAGTTTTATCCAAAAATCCCTGCCTAGCTCTTTTGAACTCTTCATCATTCAAATCTGGTTGTAAGGAGTAATGTTCGTCTCCTCCAGACTTCGACTTTTCTTCAGTTTTTCTCAGATGCCTTCTTTCTTTACACATGAGTAGTGGTTATTTTTTCGTTTTTTTTTTTTGTTCGTCGTTCGACATATTTTTTCACAATAGAAGAAGAACTTTTTAACGTTATATGTTTCAACACTTTCTGGTTCCACTCTGGTACATACTGATACGATAACCCGGCTCCTTGACAGCGATGATGATAAGAGCCAAATTGAGATCGGTTGAACTGCTGTTCGCCCGAAAGCTTAACAACCAAATGCATGTGACTTTCGACATAGTTGGTAGTGTTTTCTTATCTGCTTCCCTGACTAAGTAATCTACAGCATCCATAGCCTTTGCGTAAGTGAGACGGGGAAATTGTAAGCCGGTACTAAGTCCTGAAGAACCGGCATTGTCGCAAAATGTTGGTTAGCATTTTGTATGGTCACCAAACATATGGTAAGGGTCGTTTCTCAGCTGCTGTCTCATCTGTTCAGGTGTATTCCCTTTCTTTGCATTTTTTCTGGTGGTTCCTTTAGCACAGTTCTTGAGTCTTTCTATCCTGGGCTTGCTTAGAAATCGCTAATTTTCGGTATTAGATTTTGAAATTTCGTAAGGCGCTTCGGTGTAGCATTTAACTGCATCATTAGCGCAATCCACTTTCTCTACCTGCCTACTATAACTTCCCTTCTCTATTATTGTTTTATACACGCTCGAGTCTCGATCTGCTATTATTTTTCGATACCGTAGACCATGCATGTCTTCACTGTATCGAAATCCTTCCACTATAACGTCAGGCTCCATTTGTTTGGAAGAGTCATTCCGGTTTTTCCAACAATAATGCCCTCTAGTGATGGCTGTTGATTTATTTCGTGATTTATTTCTACAGAACTTGTTTCTCAAATCCATATATAACAGTTTTATGTACGGAAACCAGTTATAGCAGCACAACCAGATTTTGCAGTGTATTTGTGCCAGTAACTGCATTGGGACCAGCCACCATCAGCGTAAACAGTAATAAATGTTTTGTCTTCACTATCTGTATCTTCTGCTTCTATTGCTAGTTCTTTTTCTTTACCTCTAGCAGCCCACCAGTGGCACAGCGGTATATGTGCGGACTTATACTACTAGAAACCTGGTTTCGATACCCGTGGGGGTCAGAACACAGATAGCCCTTTGTGCTTGATAATAAACACCACCAATAAACATCGCTCCAGCATTCTTTATTGTTTGAAACATTTGCTTTCCCCACAACTGAAACAAACAAATATAAAATTAGATGTGATTTTTCTTATGATTTTATGATATTGCTGTCTGTTTATATTTGCTTAATATTGTTGACTTGAATCTGCTTAAATGTGATATTATTCGGGGAAATAGTTCGTATAAAATCATGAATAAATATAATATGAACAATGTTTCATAGAAAGGAACTATAGAATTTCAATATACTATTAACCACTTTCTGTATATCGGATCATACGTAAACATTACTTAAAATACCTTTTCAATTTTCTATTCACGTCTGATGAACCTGTTCAGAGACATGAACGGAACTCCTAGCATTGAGAAACTTCCATCCAATTGAGCATGTCCTCGACCACAACTGATAACACCCCAAACTACTGAATCGTTTACGTTTAATTGATAAATATCTTCCAAATCCACATGTTCTCTTGCTCTGATGTCATTTTAACACTTTGTTTAGTACTGGCGGCAACATGTGCGCTACAAGTAGGAGGAGGTGTGCACCCACTTATTTAGGAGTCAAACCTTGGAAAAGGTAACCGAAATCAATTAGCTCATATTCGCTATTGTTACACGTTACTAAGTATCCCACTAGATAATGAATATTCACTTTGGCTGAAAGCTTGCAGTGGGTAATAGTAAATAAATATTTTTATTAGATTAAATTAAATTTAAGTACAACGTTTCAGTCACGCGATAATTAATGTTAATTCGATAATACTATAACCATCGGATACAAAATTTAAAGTAACAATATTTTACGTAGTTCGACAATATCGCCATCTATTGGTTAATATATTTTCCTTGCCGTTTTCACAACTCTTCAATGCCGATTGGAAGAAATAAAATAGGTTTCGTATAATAGTTGAATTTCATTAAGGAATTTGTCTGATTTATTCTCCAGTAATGTTATCCTAACTATGTCACATGTTATCGAAATACTTAAAGTATTTTACGTTATCAATTAACACGCTTTACTGTGTTCTTTTTGTTGTTTATTTGGCTACACGAATCATCCAAAAGCTACGCCATTTAAAATTTAATTCTATATGAGTGGTATTATAATTTAAAGAAACGACATGTAATAAAAAACTATTACACTTTAGTTCAAAACTTAAGACAAAATATCTAAGACAAGGATTTCAATATCAGTTGGATTAAAGTAGGTTCCAAATTAATTTTCTGTAAAAATATGTGCCACTTTGAAAATTTAATTTTATTACTGGTCAAGTGTACCAGAAAAAAAGCCCTTTCTGCCATTACTCCTGATGAAGGAAGTACACTTTCCAAAAGCACTCTGGTTATTGGATTTCTGATGCTTTCTAAAATGGTCAAATATATTGGTATTATGTAAATAAACTGAATACATTTAGATTTCTGTTTTTATGATAATGAGAAGTTTTAGTCACACTCAAAGTTTGATAAATCTAGCTTGATATGGCATCACAGAAAAATAGTCTCACAAACTTCAGTTTAATAAAACGTTTGTCATGACAGCAGAGAATCTTACTAAGTAGGTAAAAACTCAACTGAGATGCTGTCATAACAGGTATTTGGAATAAGAGTTTTTGTGAAGATCTGTTATATTATTTGAAAATACAGAAAATTAGGAAGAACAACTAAATTTTCATTGTTTAATCAGAATAACTCTTTCCAGACAAAAGCTGAATCACATGGTGTTGCTTAATCCATGTATTAAAAGAATTACAAAATATTAAAACCCTAAAGAGCTATTTTTATGAATATTTTTGTATCTTCCAAACTCATGGTAGTTATTCACTTAATATTTTAACTTTTTCCTTACTGGGTAGTCAATATCTAGATAATATTTCAGAATGTCACTAGAATAACAGGCTTATCATCTTATCTCTCAGAAAAGTATCTACTAAAATTCTGAGATACAGAGTAAATAAGAAAAAATATAATGACTTTTATGACTTCTTTTTTTTTCTTTACACAAGCACAAAATATGTAAGAAAGTAATATCAGGATCTCAGAACAAACTGCTGTCAGTTATGATCAACTGTGGTTATACATTTTTCTTTTAATGCATTACCTATTTATTTTAAGTATGCCATGATATAAGTTGACTAAATGTGATTCAAAATGAGGCATATATAAATAAAGGAAATACATAAAAAATGTAAAAAGTATGACTAACTAGGTTTTATCATTGCAATCCATTAGGAAACAAGATGAAGATTTAAAAAATATCTTAACATTCTTTTCACTAAAATTATAATTATCCTTTGCAAGTTTTTGTTACTTTATGCTTGAATTCAACCTTCCCTAGCTTTTCATCCTCTAGAAACAGAGTTGGTATTCAAAGCACACTCCTATACAAACATAACATTTAACATTCAAAGAAATATATGAATACCACTGAAATGAAAATGAATACTTTTAGCATATGCAATTAAACATACACAATTGAAAACTTGGGAAAATAAAGGTTAAGACTCAAAATGGAAAATACCGATAAGAATCACCTATTTGGTAACAATATTTTAAAATAATCTTTTGTCATATTTGTATCCCCTACACTATTCATGTATCAATGCAGTAAGATCGAGAGGTTTTAACTCATAATGAGTGGTTTTATCCAATGTTTAAAATTGTTTACCAGACTTGATGAACTTAGGTGATTAGTGGAAAACCTTGTTGACAGTGGTTTACAATAAACAGAAGAAAGATAGTTGGAATATTATTTGTGTGCTTTTATTTATGAGTATTAAGAACTCTGTGCTATAAAGTATTCACAATGTAAATGTACTTTGATATTATCATTATGAGATAGCAGATGTAAAACTGAACTTTTTCATAATAGATTTAGCATCTTAGGTAAACTAAATTTCTTTGGAATAAAATGCATATCAATTCACCAAATAGGAAAACTGAAGATGATGGTGAATTCAGTCTTTTTTTCATTCAATATGATACTCCTTAAATGAAATTCCTCTTGTTCATTAATAACTAATTTACAGACTAAGTAAAATTTGACTTGAAACACTTTTGCATTAAAATGAAAATATTTAAGTAGTGGATGTTAAATATGAAGAAATTGATGCTTTAATTTGTGTGTACATCTGAAATAGCAAGAACTCAGAAGTAGAAACTAAACTTTAATTTCAAACATATAGCAAATTAAACTTCTCAAATTATTTTTATATTTTACTTGTAATGTTTCTCAGCCTCTACTTATGTCAGTAAGTTTATAAAAACAGTTATTGTAAAATTTGTTTTTGAAATTATTAATGTATGCTTAGTTATATTGACATTTGATTATTATTTTCTCAAACTAATGATTTTTCATTATTGTATTGCACCATAGCAAAAAATAACATAAAAATATGCATCACTAGATCTCTGGATAACGTATTTATTGTATGTTAATACACTTATAACATGTTCTGAATAATTTTATCATCAGTTTCCACACATTTTTAAAGCAATATTCATACTCTAATAAAGCCCTTGTTACTTATAATTTATTTTTTACAAAAATCAAACAAATTACTTTTAATAGAAATTTCTATGATTTAGGTGTGATAAACAGTAATAATCATCCTGTTATTTCTCAGTTGGACTGCATTTGCAATGTAAGCTTATGTACTATAACATGCATACAATTTTGTGGAGTTTATACTTGGCCTTGCTGAAACTGCTACATTGCATATATGGTGGACTGTTGGTGTTAAAGAAAAATAAAATTTCAATAAAAATAAGACAAAGCAACAGTATGATAATTTTTTTTCTCCATTTCAAGATACTTTCTTTTGTTTTTTTCCTGTGAGGAAATGTACTTCATTAGATGAAGTGCAGAGAAAAGCTCCAAAACTTGAGAGCAGTTACTTTAAATAATTATTTAATTAAGTTAATGTTTTTCAAAAATGTCTTCTCCTCTTCATGTTTTAAAATGTTTAAATAGCAACAACAAATTAAAACAAAAACAAATTAACATATTAAATATTCTTTAAGGTAGTTAACTTTTTCTGGTTTAAAAACGTGCATCTGTGTAATTTTCTTGATGTTAAAATGTAGAAGAATATGATAAATCTTAATAACTGCAATGTTCTGTTCTGTTTGTTAACTGTAACTTAGTGTAAGGGAACAGCATCTCCCATGTCAACAATATATTGGACTTGTGAACGCATTATCAGCTTATTTTCAATTATATCCTCTAACCATTTTTCACAAAACAAAGTTTCTTTTCGATGTATCAATCGACAGCCCTCCAAAGTATAAAACAAATCCATTGGATAGTTTTCGGACTGAAATTTCAAACCTACTTGTGTAACATAAACAGCCGCAGTAGTCATAGGAATGGGATTTTCTGGGGTTGGAAGACTCCATTGTACTGAGTAATGAAACTTTGTTGAAAGATCTTCTTCAGACTTTCTTAAAAATCTTATAAAATACATCCATTTCGAGGATACATTCCATTTTCTAATGAGATGATGAATCATTTCTTCACCTCTCAAGACCGGGCTAGTTGGGTCATCCTCAATATTCAACTTACACTCTAACTCTAAGCCTAAAGTCGTTGAGAAGCAATCACATTTTTCGTGGTCTTCATATTTCGGAATTCCACCTGTCAACCACTCCTTCCACTGTAAAAGCGTTAAAATTCTATCCAAAACTTTCTGCACTATTCTGTTACAAGTTCCATCAAAATGCACCTTATCATTATGAATGACTTCCAACTTACCTGGATATTTATTGGTCATGTTTCCTTTACCAGAATTTTGATTACAAGTCGCCACGTTTATGTAATTACAAATTACAGCGTCATCTTCAGACAAATAACTTACGATACACCTCGAACATCATAACTTAAAAATTTGATTTAAAAAAAGAAGCTAAAATGTAATTATTATTCTTGAACTGGTTATACTTAATGCAGTATTTATTTTTAACTACGCATAACATTCTCTAATTTTGAACTTGACTGAAGGCAATTAATCAACAACATCCACCGCAAACTCTTTGTCTGATGGAAAAGTAGAGTTTACTCTTACTCTTATAGTGCACCCACGCAAAATGGATGCAAATCCTAACATTCACAGTCCTGGAACGTTAAATACTAGGATAAGTTGCTCTTCTACTAACACGTTTCTAGTGAATAATAATTCTAAATAAGTATGAAAAAATACAAATGTATTCCCTTACCTACATGCGTGTAAGTTAACTGATAAATTTAGCATAGTGTATGTCATTGAACTTCTTTTCGAAATTTTAATTTCAATAAATAACTTAGAGTTTGCGTATAATGTTATGAAAAGGTGTTGTATTTCTACGTAATAGTGTAAAAAGACACATTTTATTTTAAAAAGTACAGTACTTTACTAACTACGACTAAAAACTGAGTTTCGATATTCCTGGCGGACACTGCACAGATAGCCCATTGCATAGTTCTGCGCTTAATATCAAGCAAACTATCCGTTACAGGTATGTCTGATAAGATTAATTTTATGTTTACAGTGGTAGTGTAGCGCACTATAAAAGTCCAAATGTAAAATTTGATTTGCTTCGCAATAAACACAACAGTACAATAAAATTAAACATTTTCATATTTATTTTGTACTTAACAGTGTTAAACTATCCAACAACGAGAAAGAACGTTAACTACACATGTATATTATTACAGATGGTTAGCTCGTCACACGAGTAAAATATTTTTTTCTGGCCCGCGGTACCCCCTACCTGTAAATTTAGAATGTTCAAGTATGTTTGGATTAAATAGTAATTTCTGGAATAGGGATTTATTGGTTGTTATTTGATTATATAACTCGAAGTTAAATTTAGATAACCCTTATGAATTAGCAAATTATTGTTTAGTGTACGCTATTAAGATTCATCAAATCACAAAATCAGTATTAGCTCTATGCTATGATTATAGAGATTATATTTTTATTCGTATCATTACAGTGTTGGAATAATTTAGTTTTCAATATCCAACTTTCCACAAATTGTTGCGTTGGATTTAGAAACTAAATAGGATTTTATTAAACTTCAAAATAGTAAAAAATATTATGCTAACTCTAACCTTTCACCAATCAACAACATAAAAAAATTGTTTCACTCCATATTATGCTAGAAACGGCCAATGAAATTACTAGCCTTTTTAGTAATTTCAACATTGATGTAAGAACTGTATTCAAACCTTTACATAAGATTAACACCTTACTACCTAACCCGAAAGAATCCCCACTAAAGGAACAAACAAAAGGCAAAAATAGTATCCCATGTGAATGTGGAAAGAAATACATAGGACTAACGTTACGTTCCTTAGAAATAGGAAGCTTGTTTGTTTGTTAGTTTTGAATTTCGCGCAAAGCTATACGAGGGCTATCTTCGCTAGCCGTCCCTAATTTAGCAGTGTAACGCTAACTCTTGGGCTAAAATTTTACCAACGAACAGTGGGATTGACCGTAACATTATAACGCCCCCACGTCTAGCAGGGCGGGTATGTTTGGTGGCACGGGGATTCAAACCCGCAGATTGCGAGTCGAGCGCCCTAACCATCTGGCCATGCCGGACCAGAAATAGAACGCAAAGAACACCAAGGTCACATGTGTAGAGGTCAATTTCAGATATATGCTTTAACATATCAATTTAAAATAGGTCACAAAATACTTTGTGATGAAATTCTTCTCCCACACCAAACTAAAGCTAAAAAAGAAAAATATACTTTAGAAACTATAGGAATCATCATTGCAAACGATCTCTTTCTAAAGCGTGATTATGGCCCTAACAAAATCAGCCGTATTGGGCAATGTCTATTCATCGCCCATACACTTGGTCAGACATGACCTTTACCTATAATACTCTCACATACTGACATAATTTCCGTCATATTTAATCCTTTTAACTTTTGTCTTTGAAACTATATATAAACCCTGTATTGCTTTGCACATATCATACAGCGCTTGACCAGTAAAAGTGGGTTTTCTCGGCTTTTTCTTGTTTCCTCTCTTGGAACTGGCTTGCCTCGTCACGAGTCTTGGCCCGTCCAGCAATCTTCACCTGCTCCATCTCCTTTTTCGCAACTCTCCAGCTCGGAAGACCACTTTCAACAATCAACAACTTTTCATCATTTCTCCATACTTTCGAGTACACCCATCCGCACCACAAATCAACCCTTCGTTAGGGGGGTGAAGATAGGCTGAAAGTTTCTGAGCATCCCCGGTTGTCTTCTCCTTTCTGGAAAAGTTTACAAGCCGAAATTACTGTCAAGATTCAATTCGATAGTACAGGTCATACCATTTGATATTTTCTCGAGCTGAGACGATGTCAACGCCACTAGTCATCATCGACAGTCCACCTAACGACTTTTCTCCCCGAGAAATTGGGGACTTTAGTTTAATAAAACAAATTTCACAGGGGGCGAGCGAAGGAGAATAAACATATTCTCAAACCTCTCCTTTAAACTAAACACCTTCCACGATTGAAATAAAAAGAGTAGACCAATTTATTACCACTGAATAGATACATCAAGCTCTAGAAAAAGATACCAAAATACGTGCAGTTTACCGGATCATCTGAAGGAAAACAAGAAATTCGTCACACTTCATGAAAGTTGTCACCACCTCGAAACAAACAGTAAATACATTCATTCCCACTGGTGCTTTTTCTATTCATTTCACTTCGAAGCTGAAAGGCCTCTTCGAAAACCACATCTACCAATAACCAGCCCAAGTAAGTCTGCTACCAACGACACATAATACTCTCTAACGAACAAGAAACACAAGACACAGAAACATTACACGAAAATTCAGAAACACTAGATCGCACACTCAAAATCGCCCATTCACAAAGGAATTCAAGCACACATTCACTCCAAACCGGCATGACCTGGTAGATTAACTGGTCACACAAGTGTCTTTGACCTTCCGTCTTCCAGCCATCAATCTACCTACAAAATGCGCAACACGTTATCCTTTTTTCCCAATATCTTTCCACCAGTAACGAAAACCCGATTGATAGAACCCCCTTAAACCTAAATCCACCATTCTGCCTTTCCCTCAAGAAGGAAACCTTCCTGCACTAGTTAAATAATGCTGACAATCCCACGTACGTTCAGTAATCCTTCCTCCCTTTCTATCTTCAAGACACCTTTTTATTTTCTGGTTTCTTCGGGCACTGGTCAGGTAGAACACTGTGCCTCATCAGTGAAAGTGAGTTTTCTTGGGGTAACCCCCCCCCCCCAACACACACACACAAACAGACAGGCTGTTGTATAACGAGAAGAAGACGACCGCTATCTGGAGGCATTCACTCCAACAAGCGACACCAACCTTTTCCAGTTTACCACACTCAACCTTCACAAAGCCAAGTTCAACTTCTGTCCAAAATCTATGAACTCACAAGTATAACCATACTCTTCTCCCATGTGCAGGTCGAAGAGAAATAGGATATTTCTGACCAGCCCGGTTGTCTCCTGAAGTTCCCAGCAAACTCCGAGCGATTTTCTACATAAATATCTGCCAAGATTTTTATTTTTTGTACAGATCATACCTGAAAAAAACAGAGTATGTTCTGTTGTAACATGTAGTATGTTCCACCATTAATAAAACTCCTTATGCTTATAAATCATTGTTTGCCTATTATTATTATTATATTGGCATAACCTGCTTCCTTACTCAAGTAACTAGCAATTTGTTATCAATAATTTCTTCAACTTTTAACTTAACTTCATAAGGTATCACTGCCTTTAACGTGTACTATTATTTTCTTCAATCTTGGTAAGTGAAATTATTTTAAAATTAAATTGATTTATTTTGATCTACTCCTTTGGATTATTTCAGTTTTAGGGGTCTATATCTTCTAACACTTAACTACAATGATTCCATGTAGGGTATATACTTGTCAAAAGGTTAGATAAAGGATATTTTAAATATATGAAGTGATACTTTCTCATTATGTTTTAATAAAAAATAGGAAAACCAAATCCTTCTAACAATAATTTTTGAACCAGCAGTTAAAAATGAAAATGCCTGTTTATGTTCTGCATTGCAGCCAAATATTTTGTTTGAATGAATACAGTTGTACAAACTCAATACATGCCAATATACATACACTTTATTGTTTCATTTTTTATTTCAAATATTCACATTCATAAGTCATTTTACACAAAGAAAAATAAAATTATACATTTGTTTTAGGGGGCTTAATACACAGAAAGATATGCTAATTCTTTCTTTTTCTCACTCACACACATACATATAACCATAAAAGCACATGGTAACAAAGTATCCTTCCCATGACATACATTTGGTAAGCTTCTTAAAGTAGTATTACTTGAACCTGAGAGAAAATTTACAATTGAAAAAGAAAAGTTATTTGATTTACAGACAAGTAATTTAAATAATAGCAGTAACCTATAAAAACACCAAAAACATATTCTCTTCTCCATTTTCTTTACAAAACACACAAGTGTGGAGCATTTCGGAAAAATGTTTATATCCACAAGAAAAATTAGGAAATATTAGATACCATTTTACAAATTTGGTAAACATTTATAATATACACAACAAATAAAAACATAGAGCTCTCTGTTGTTTCTGAGTAGACTTCAGATTAGGAAGTATTTTTAATAACCAAAACCAAATATTTAATGCCACAAAACTGATTAGAAACTTTGTATTGATTCCTTTTTTAAAAATTTCACTACGCCTAAAATGAATTTTTTTGATGCTTCTTCTAGCAATAGAATATGTGACAATCTTTATTTATTTAATGTTTTGCAAAAAAGTATGTTCATGGGTGTTGCCAGGATTTTCTTGTGAGGGTTCAGTTCCAGTTGCCTAAGCATAAATGTAGAATCGAATGATTTATCTGGGCAAGAATATGATTTGACAAAAGCATTTGCCTGTACAGAATTCATGCACATAGGGCATGACAGTGTGTGCAGAGGAGGCAAGAAATGCATGGAATAGAGCCTGTCCACTGTACATGTGATCAGCTTCAAAGCATGAAATGAAATGAACCATACTGCAGAACCAATCTCACAAGCACTTCATTTTGGTACTTTTCCAAGCTTATAGCTGGAACAGGAGCCAAAAACATGGCCATGTCAGTAATCTACAATGATAACACTCCATTCTACATGAAAAATCATGCCAAGGCCTCCTGTGCAGATACATTAACCAGTGAGACATGTTGGAGAGGACCAAGTTACAGTAGTTTCTATCCAAGCTACAACTATGTGTGAATATGGAAGGCATCATTCGCTTGGTTGAGATACAAGCGATGTAAATACATCTAAAGATGGAGCTCCAGGACCTAATGGTGTAAGAATCTTACAGAAGCCAACTTGCTAAGTTAGTGTTCAAGAATCAATGCAGCTGGGCAACAGGTATCATCACTGAAATACAGACTATGCCTTTAACATATCATTACCAAAACCCATGAAGATCCAATCTCATCTCAACCATCAAATCATTGTCCTACAAAAGATTACTGGCAAGAAACCCAGAGAAAACTGTAGCTAAAAGGCTTGCATATCAGAATGAATCACTACTGCCTTCATTATTTGGTGGTTGTCACAGTGGAAGAGCAACCTGGATCAATGCTGTTGAATTCATAACTGATACAATAGAAAAATTGAAACTGGTAAGAACACCATGACAGTAGCTTATCTATAAGATACCTACAATAGAGTCCAGCTGTCAACTCTTACCAACAAAATGATCAGAATGGACATCAGTGTAACAAATGTAGGGTGGGTCATAACTGCAATAACTATCAGAAGATGCATCATGAAGTATGGAAGCTAGAAATCAGACTGGATCACCATCAACACTTTTGCCAGTCCTCTTCAATATCTACCCCACAGACTAGCCAATGATGACAATCCAACCAGATGCTACATAAATATTCATTGATGATGTTCTAGTGTATAACAGAGGCTTTTAACAAAGCTGAAACCAAAAGCAAGATGCAACAACCTTTAGCAGCATAAGCAACTGTTTATTTGTGGTCGAAACTCCTCCTGGCAACACCCCTGAATTTTATGACTAATAGTTAGTTAGTTAATGAGAAAAACGTATATTCATCTATAAAAACAATTGCTGGACAAAGAATTTTATATTTTAAACAAAATGTCTATTTATTATGCTTTAGATAATAAAAAAAAGTAATTAATCATTATTGGAAGATTAAGTTGTCATAAATCAACAGACTGAAAAATATAAGTTCATGTATAATAATCCACACCTTAGCTATCTCTCTTTTAACCTATAAATAAAATTATACATTCAAAAACACATATTTTGTATCTGAATAATAGTTCTTATGTACAAACATATAAAACAAAATATTTAATGACTGACAAATAGTCTCATAATAATTACATCTATAAGTTTTGGGTGTTGGAGATAACTGGGTAGTTACCAAATCTTAAATCATAGTAAAACATTACATCATGTTATTTACTTTTATGATCTCTACTTTTCTAAATGTTTTTACAAAACAATAAATATTTCTCTCTTTCTGGTAAATTAATGTTAAAATGATCATTCATTTGTCAGCAGATGCTTTATTAACATTTTAATCAGTATATTAAACATTATATTATCTTTCTGAACTCTTTATGTCTGTGATGAAATTATCAAAACTATTTATAAATGTTTATTCTGATTACAAATACATTGAACACTAGAAGAGACAGCAAGCAGGAGAAAAAGTATCATACATGATACTATTGACTTCTGACATTAGCTTCAAATGTGACCCAATCTCTGTGAATTGTTGTTTATTATTACTACAATGTGTTCCACTCAACCAATTACCTGTAAGAGAAACAAACAAAACAAAATGAATAAAACCATACCTATAGAGATCTACATGTGTGCAAGTATGAACAAAGCATCCTAGCCTGTTCAACAAACAAGCCTTAGCTACTTTCAGTGTCCTTATGTAAACAAAGTTTACCCAATTAAATATTTAAAAAATTATAATATAAATACATCGAAAACATTCAATATCTGTAAAACTGAAGTTATCTATACTGTGTTACTTTTAATCGTATTTCTTAACCAATATAAAAGCTTACAATATTCATTTGTGGATTAACGCAGTTTATAAGAAGAATATTCTGTGCTGCCCATGAAAGTACTTCCTTCTTCTGATACTGTGCTCATATCGGATTACGCACTATTGCCCGACACCGATATTTCCATTTTAAAAAGCGTCTGCCAGAGTCGGCAAAGTCAATCTTATGAGCCACACCCCTTGTTAAACTTTCCACCTTTAAGCATACAATAGCCATGACTGCATCGGAGGACTTTACAGGTATATGGCTGAATACGATTACTGTAATTTCAGATTCGTCGGTCATATTTCTTATGAAAATTGCCGGTGGTTTCAAAGAGTAGCAGAAAGATACAGAACTTTTGACGTGAGCCTTTACTAACTTCAAAAACATGTTAAATATATTATTATGGTACAAGTAGTTATATTCGGCTTCACTGCATGGTATTTTGAGTCGAAGAGTTCACGTTTGAAACCACAGCGTTAACGCTGCGGATATCAGCGTTGTTTTAGCTTGGCTTTTAGGATGTAGCTAAGAAGCCTACTGCTGTCCTAAGAGCATTGTTGTACGAGTTTGTTTTTCTTTCACATTTACAGAAATATTGTGTCCTTTACATCTACACAGTTAATAATATATATGTAACATAAGCCTTCAGCAATAATCTATCCATTAGACATTGCACTGTCCTATGATCAGGTTTTCGATTTAAACCAAATATGTATGCTCTAAAAAAGTATTCGGTGGTATCACGGCTTGCATACGAGGGGCAACATGCCATTTCATTAATATTTGCAAATTACCGTTATACACAGTGATTAAACTCACATAATCCAGGCTGGGAAAAACCATGCTTACTAGATCGCTTGATGCTAAATCTAACTTGTTTTGTTTGGATGAAACAGGATGTAACATTTAGACGTTCAACGTATCCTCATCATTGGGTAATGAAATTAGTTCAAATTAAAACTAAATGAAGTTATATTTTCATAATATTTCAATAAAAAACCATTACATAACATAAGGCTGCAAAACAATTTGAAAACTACACATTTATGTTACTCGAGTTCAACCCAATGCCGACGATATTTGCCTCTAAATAACAGCACCAACTGAATAGAATAAATACTTATAAATAATCTATACATTCTAAAAAATGCTTACTTTATCATTCCTCCAACTTCCGGATCCATTTGAAGCGCCTCTAGGTGCTGAGCCTCTACCCTACGGTGTCCAGAACGCAAGGACTGAACTGACTTGCCAGAGCGTCTTGACCACCCAGACCCGGATTTCTGACTAGCGGTATACCGAAGACCCTGTGCAGACAGAGTTGCGGATTTTCTACGGCCCAAGGACGGACTTCCCGGCTCTTCGGCGATCCACGGGTGCTTCAATGCTTGAACAGCCGTCAGTCGTTGCTGAGGGTCACATAAGAGAAGAACGCGAACGAAATCTTTGGCTTTATCTGAAACCTCTTCCCAGACCTGTTAAGAAAACAAACATATCATGAAACAAATGTTTACCTAGCATTTCAAAACGTGAACGTGTATTTTAAAGTCGCAAATATAATATAATAGCCAATTCAACAATAATCGACATTAAACAACAAAGCTGAACAATAGCTATTTACATCCATCTATATAAATAAAGACAAAATGTGTTTTTTTTCAATATAATAAATATACTCTCTTATGGCGATATGCTATCTCCATTTTTATTAATTAAATTAAAGCATGGGAGTGCAACATACTCTAGAGGTTTTTATATATGGAAAACGAACTGACGTTCGGTGTCTCAACTTGTGTTTAAACTTTCGCGATTTTTTCATGTCCAAAGTCATATAATTACCCAATTATATTTTAACTGTACTTTGCTGATAATAATTTTGATATTTTTTTGTTTTTAAGAGCTTTAGCTATTTGACTGAATCTGGCTATTGGAGTTATCTAGTACACACATTTCCATACCATATAAAGAGCAGCAGATTAAAGCCGAATATTATCAAAATTCATTCAGTTGTATTGTAAAAGGTCAAATGTTTTACTTCATCTTTCTAGTTTTGGAAGCAACTGTAGGAATGATGTTTCTTTCATCGTGTATTATAGATTAGCCGAGTACCTGGTGTTGATCGGATGAAAATGGCTTTAACTATCGCGAGTTGTTTTGATTAAATGAACCTTATTAATAGTGATTTCTTGCAAAAAAAATAATTTTGATTACAAACAATAACAATGAGCGAAAAACTAATAATTTGCTAAAGCTATTTTAATCAAAAAGTACATTGTTCCTGCTTCTTGGATGTGCTTTGCATAACATATCAAGTTGTCAAAACAAAATTCCCTACATTTTGGTGTCCTGATTTCCGCTGTGTGATCAAGTGTCGTTTGCAATGTATTTTGACTTTATTGTCGTTCCATTTAATGAAGAATTGATTTACTCTCTCCTCGTTGCAACACAACGTAAATGAAAATTTGCCCATACCAAACGTTTTCGTAAAGTCATTGTATAGCTGATTCTTGCGATTACACGAGTACACGCAAGCAGAGCAAAAAAAATATGGCTGAAGCAAGCCTATTTAGTTGAGGAAGTGCGTGCATGTTCGAGAGAAAGCACCAGACTTTTTCAGTTAAGAAGAAAAAGAGAGAGAGGGAAAGATAACAAATGAAGGTTCCACGAAGTTTTTAAATCGTTTTAACACATAATTGATCACGGATAAAATGATTAGGAGAAGTCCTCACACAGAGAAGAAACGTAAATAATAGCCCTCTTGGTCACACGTTAAAAAAAAAATCCGACCTTTTCAATTGGAGACCAATTGGTCGTCTTGTTTGCCAAAAATTGGTATATTGGCATCTGAGATCGCGGACACATAGCCCGTTACTTCCCGCACAAAACTGTATCTGCACCCGGAGTTTGGAGATGTAGCCGTGCATAAGAACATACCCACAGAGAGAGTGAGAGAGACATTCGCTCTTATATATATGATGGTGATGATCTGGGTTAAGTATCACGTATAATATCCCTTAACATTAGCAGAAACCAATCCTCTTAATCAATAATACTTGACAAAACCCACTGAATAAGTTAATTCAAGTTTAACCGATTTCCTTTTGTAGTTTCAACGTCTATTTCCAAGGCTCGAATTTAGCAGTCAATACGGCCATTTGTGCCATCTACCGCTCAGAGCTTCAAGTGACCAGCTATAAACTTTCTGTAGCAAAGTCACATTTATCATGAGGTTGTGATAGTTTTTCTCAGAATCGGTCACGTGAAAATAAAACAATCATTATAACTGAGATCGTAGCAAACCTTTATGATAAAAGTTTAGAGTGCATATGAAATTGAAATTGGATTTATATTTAAAGACGCATAAGAAACCAACAGGCCTATATTTATTGTTATTAAAATACACTATGTTAGAACAACCCCAAGAAGTATCGTATACCACAAACAGACTCGCCTTTTTCGTAGAAGTTGAAACAACATTTTTTTGTGCTATTTAACATATGTGATTAGAGCTGACTAAAAAAAAATAACTACGAAAAAAACCTCCAGACAAATGGTCATTATATTCGAAGACACTTGTTATCTGTAGTAAATCAAAGCCCTGAACTAAATTTGACCTACATTTATGACTGTACTTTATGCTTTTGTGACAACACTAACAATTTTCCCATACTATGCATCAACGACGATACTGCTTCATGAACTTTCCAATAATTGACAGCAATACTGTTAATACAAAGATAATAAACTAACTAAATACAACATACATTGCGGAACACCTCACAATTTATCTGTTTAAAGGACAATGTTACAAAACAGTAAATTACTTTCAAATATGCTTCGTTTATATATATATATATATATGCATTTTCAGTGCATCAATATCTTAAAAAAAATAGATGTACATTGGTGAGAATACCAAGATGACGAAAATATCATCTAATTCAACAAAAACCTTCACCAAACTCATTTTTTTCGTTCCCAATTCCTTTTTAAATTTCGGGAGCTTCTTTAAGCGGAACTTCATGTTTGAGGCATATCAAAGAAGGAATTCATATCTGTTTATTTTCTTTGTTTGTAATTAAGCACAAAGCTACACAATGGGCTATCTGTGGTCTGCCCACCACGGGTATCAAATCCCGATTATAGTGTTGTAAGTCCGCAGACATACCGCTATGCCACTGGGGAGCGGGCTTATTTTCTTTCTTTGATGAGAAACTTCTAAATGACGTTTAATATACTTATTATATTTTTTTTATTTATTAATAAAGCTTTTCGAAATTTTTGAGTCCAACATGAATTTTAAGATCGAGTAGCTCAAGAAACACAAACAATGCATTAAGTCTTGACCATGCCACCGTTTTTTTATATTAAATACGTCAAGAATTTTTAATTTGGCAAAATAAAGATTACTACTTCATCAATTTGAAAAATTCTGACGTACGCCATGCTAACAGTGCAATGAAGTGTTTTTTGTTTTGTTTTTTTAACACGCAATGCATACCTCGGGGTGTCAAAATTTCCTGATATATTGTCAATTTCTGCGGAACGTTAACTGCGGAATTTCGACACTGAAATATGGTATTTAGTACTAAAATAGAACAGAGAAAAATATGTTCAAGGGTGTTTTTTTAGGCATAAATACTCGAAGTTGTATGATCGTTTGAAAATTGCAATTTCGACGACATTTTCCGGAAAAGGGCACCCCCTTTTCAAGGCCGTTTTTCTTTTTATTTTCTTGTTCTTTTGTTTTTCCCCTCGTTCTTTCATGAAAATAAATGACAATACATGCAAATAAATGACAATTCGTTTACGATTTTGTTGTTTTGGGGGATGAATACTTATGTTGACCTTCGAACAAGTACAGAATTCATAATGAAACACCTCCTTGGGCTCTTCCTTTAGCTGCCTGCCTTTCCTTCTTTTTCTGTTTGATTTGGCAGATCTTGCTTTTTATTTTCTTCTCATCAGTTAACTTTTTCATGGGGTTGCCTCCTTTATCATCTCATATCTTTCCAGGACCACTGCATAGCATGCCTTTGGTGCAATGTTTTCATTGATGTTATTTCAAAACACACCTGGAAACGGTATACGAGTTGAAAGTTGGCCATTTGCTGCAATTTTTTCTTTTGCAATGAAGGCGCTGATTGCCGAATCTCTATCTCAGATGGTAGACCCAATGCAGAGGGGTATTTCATTTTCAACTTATCAAGTATGCGACCAGAAACCGTTTTTCATCACTTACATTTCCATCATCATACATTTGCTTCACATCATCTATATAACGATGAATATACTTTTTCCATATGTTTTCCTTGAACAGGCCTTATTGCCCAACCGTTCTAAAAAGACTCGTAACGTTTTTTATGTTCAAGAACAAAATTATTACCTAAATTACCATCATCGATACGTTGAATACATTCATCAGATCTTCCATCAGGTAGAAATTCAGTAGGACCCCGGATTTAGCTCTGTTACGTTATGAGAGAATCAATGCCCAAAAGTTCAACCAATTATCTTTTTTTCCGGCTTAAATAGCTCCGTGGGACTGAGAAGTGACAAAACCATTCACGTTTTAAGTTTTTACGTGTCTGTCCCAGAAAAAAAAAAAGCAAGTATTTCTATTACAAAGCCACATACTTGTAAGATCTTATTCTTGTTATTAATAATAAACTGAACGCTGCTATATTCATGAAGGTATGAAGAAACTATAAAAAAGAAAAAATGTCCTGACAGCCAATGACCCAAAATTTTAAATTACAAATTACAGATCAGCCTGTAGCTTAAGGTAAATATAAACGCACACACACACAAAACATACTACACAGTTATGAGGTTTTAATCATGATAATCAGTTAAATATGTGTTACATCTCGAGGAAAGTAATTGTTTTCAATCAAGAAGAAGGCTTCATTTTCGTTGATGCCACTATCGTAATCTATAAAGAACGTCTTTCTTCCATTCAATGCGGATCACACAAGCCTCTTTCGAATGATCATTTTCAACTAATAAAGAAACTATTCACTAACAGTGAAATTTGAAACTGAACCCCTCTAGGCTGAATTGTGCGCAGACACTCAATTCTAACGAATACAGAGGGAAACGAGAGCGCTGAATCCTCATAAAAAATATATCTGTTTCTTATTAAACCACATGACGCCGCACCCACTGGGTAACAAATCTATTTTGAAGGACAGATGTCAAGGCAAAATCTTACAAGTAATAACTTTTCCCAGCCAGAGGAATGTGTGTGTGTGTGTGTGTGTGTGTGCACATCATTGCTGGGAAAAGGGGTAATATAGAATTATATGAATTACAATCCAACATAAAATTTTATCCGCGACGAATGGAAGTCACGTATGGCACTTTATATGTCTACTAGATGTCGCTAATAGCACTTTCAAGTAATTATAAATTCCGTATGAACACAATTTTACGTATTCGAAAACAATTTCAACATCACGAATGTCCAAACGTTACAAGGGCCATCGGGCCAATACAGTATAAGAAACCCGATAACCTGAGTGCTTTCGAGAGGCATATTATCCTTCTTCAAGGGTGGAGACAGAAAGTCTACGTTCAAAGAGTTTGGTTTATCGAGTGTCTTGAACTGTAGCTTATTGAGTATGTTCTTCTTTGTTTCTAAACATCCAAAACAGAACGTCTAAACGAATGTGATTCGTTTAAATCTCGCAGCTTAAAGGTAGCGGAGCTTGGTACCCCTGCTACCCATAAAGAGGGTTCAAGGGTATTATTAGTGCCCTCAAGAACTTATTATCCCCCCACCCTGTATATATCTACTTATTCGTTATTGGCCAAATACAGAAGTGCTAATTCACCAATAGGACACTTAACTTTCTCAATATCACAGGAAGAAAAGTAGTTTTCTGTTATTCATTATTAATTGTAGTTATTATTGTAAAATTTTAGCAGCTCTTCTGGTAAAAGTCATTACACAAATGTTCAATAATACACATTGAAAACATGTTTTAAGAAACTGGAGTGCTGTTTGAGTGGGTATTAAAATCTGTTGGTTTTAGAATTTCGCAATGTTATACGAAATTGTATTTCACACACACAAAACATACCAAAATTAATAGCTTCAATATCTCTAGACACACACTAATAACAAATTCAAATCACTGTATGTCACATATAGGGCCTCAAGCAGTCTGCGGATTTAGAAACAAAAAGTACAACTTCTGCACACAGAAGAAGCAGCAGCAGATAATAAGAGGATATTTTTCTTGACTGATTTAGTTTGCAAGTTTATCATCCCTTTGTATTTTATTAAGTAGCTATGTACAGATTTATGATCTGAAAACGCACGAGATACACAGAAAATTTGGTATTTAAAAACAAAATGTAGTCTCTTAAATGCTTTTC
The DNA here is from genome assembly GCF_000517525.1 of Limulus polyphemus. NCBI lineage: Eukaryota > Metazoa > Arthropoda > Merostomata > Xiphosura > Limulidae > Limulus > Limulus polyphemus. The sequence continues at coordinate 121,925 of NW_013666630.1, read as the reverse complement.
AGTAAAATCCACATAAAGGAGTTTATTTTATAGGAAACTGTTTTATAACAAAGATGGTCAACCTGAGACGCGTTGGAAAAACTAGCGATACTCCTGTCATTTAGTAAATATCACATGTGGAACAAAACATAAATTGTGTTTGTAATTGCCGAACATGCATGAAATGCTATTAAAGTACATGTCATATTATTAATTACATCATTAAAAATCTAGATCTAAAAAACAATACAAGTGCTAAAACGCTTGACCACCTTATTTGCGTGAATAAAAAATATCTTAAATTAAGTTTTCTTTGAATTTTCAGACCTTGATTCAGGTAAGGCATAGCTTGGCATTTCCTAAACAGTAATGCTTAATTAAAAGTAACCCAGTCTAAGCATCTATCGAACTAGTGCTCAATACCTAATAATGATAAAAGAGCACCATTATTAAACTGCAGGCTGCCACCAAGAGAGTGAGAGAGAGAAATCAAATTGTAAAACGAATTGAAAGCGACGTTCAAATGAAAGACTTGATTTTGTGGAAACAAACACTGTATCACTCACAGTGTCGTATAAATTAAAATAGAATAAGAACCAGTGACGTAGCAAGGGTTCTCAGCACCCGGGGGCAAAGACACTTTTGGCGCTCCCACCTCTGAAATGTTTTGATTATTTGTTTTGTGACTCATTACCTACTTAATGACAATAACATAAATAATTAATTACCGCCTTACACGGGCCTAAAATAAAGTCACAATATAACATCTCACTATATCACAACTGTAAACCTGGAACTGATGGAAGTATAGCCTACGAGGTGTACATACATAATTCGTAAACCAGTATTGTTCAAAGTCACAAAACTAGGAGTAATCTTTCAAGCATGCAGAACAAATTTCTGTTATATCCCTAGTTTTGAAACTTGTTTTATATGAGAAGCCAGTCACTTGTGGTGTACGTGGATTATAAAACTGATTGATAAAATACTACTTAAGTTTACAAATAATACATTTCATTAGTTTACAACACTGTACATATACGTAACTAGATCCTGTACAGGTAGCATTCTGATATTCATGGTTACATTATATGAACTTGTCGTGCTTTTGCTACTACAAATGCACCAATTAAACTATCAAAATTTAAGGTATTAAGTACGTCTTTTTCAATACTTAATATTGCCAAGTTACTATGTCGTTCTTGAGTCATTGAGGTTCTGAAGTATGTAAGAATTAATTTCCGCTTGCTGAAGGAAATTACTAAGTCGTTCTTGAGTCATTGAGGTTCTGAAGTCTGTAAGAATTAATTTCAGCTTGCTGAAGGACCTTTCACAACTAGCAATAGGAAACCCAATTGTTAAC
>NW_013666630.1:110255-119583 GCF_000517525.1 Limulus polyphemus | reverse complement strand
CCCCTCTTGCTACGCTACTGATAAGAACAAGCAGTAGCTGAGACCCATGTGAAGTCTGACGCGCGACATCATGGACAGTATTTATGCCAATCATGCACAGAATATTAGTTTATTATCCAAAGACATACAAGACAGACTTAGGAATAAATAATCTGCTGTGGTTAAAAGCAAGAACTGCCCACCTCTTTGTTGCATAAAACGAAATAAACAAATGTCACTGACTGTATGAAACGTTCTCTCGAAACTGTGGTAGCTCACATAGGTTACAATTAGTTTAAATAAAATGATAATAAAAAATAAATTATCGGTGTTAGAAATAAAACAAATAAATAACATTGTTTACTACTCCTTACCATAAAAATCTAATTTGTAAATGTCATAACTAAAATTGATAGTAATCACACTTCACACCATAACAGTCGTTACTTGTTAAAGCTGATGACATAAACAGCGCCTAGACCACTACTATATCTGTCTTATCCAAGTCGGACTGATGAGCCCTGGTGTTGGGCGAAAGGTTTCGTCGGTACTGATATGGCAGGTGTAGTGTGGTTGACATATTATAACGTTCTTCTTTGCCTTCATTCGTAAGTTCTTAGAATTATCATAGAAGTTACATGGACAGTCGCTAGAAGCTGAAAAAAACACTTCTCACTAAACCAACAGATGAGCATGACATTTAACATAGGACATTTTAAAAGCTTAAAGAAGAGATCTTTTATGAAATAAAGAAATTCTGAAGAAGGTGCATGACTATCAGAAGTACATTACAGCATTATTATGGAAACGTAAAACAAAATATTACTTCCACTGCAGAGCTTTAGAATATATTACAGATGTTCATCAAATCTACGTTTCGAAGGTAAATTATGAAAACGTGCATTCCTATTTACATAAGTCTAGTACGAATGAAGATGACGACAGAACCTTACTGGCAGCTCCTAAAATTTTACAACAGGAAGCTAAGTTGTACAGAAACAACGTTATACAAAGCATAGTCCCAGAAACGCAGAAAATGGTTTCAAGAATGTTTCAAAGTTTAAGTGTTGGGAAGTTAGGACAAATGATGATATATATATGAAAACAAAAAAATATTGTTTTTTTGTCAAAGTAGCTTCTTCTACTACAGCATTTCTACATCGCTCTTATTTGGAAGTGCAATCTGTGTACACAAATATTTTTGGTAAATTACTTACAGTAGTGGCGAACATGATAAATCAAAGCACTAGTTTCGACTACATGTTGCCGTTTTCAAAATATAGCTTTTATAAGCATCGTTGTTGAGTCCAAATACGTGATCTTTACAAGGCACAAATTCTGAAACATTAAGCATATGAACCAAGTAACACTGTCAGCAAGGGAAAATCTTCAATCGACTAGAACAATCGTGAATTGTGCCAGAAAGGTCTCAAGACACTGTTATAACGACCCACAAAATGATAGAAGAAAAAAAAAAAACTTCCGCTGTTTACCGAAAGAGTTTATTCATCTAAAAATTCAACAATTATCATTTTTCAAAATTTCAACAAATATTTTTTATGTGAAGAGCAATTCAAAAGTTCACATTTTAAGAGATCACTAGTTGTGAATCAGAAAAGTATCTAAAAGATAACATATCTCTCAAAAGAGGACTTTTTTCAATTGCTTTTAAGATTACACATTTAGCAGCAGATTGCTCTCACAGAAGAGGGTTTTTCAAACAAGAAAGGTTGAACAAAAGATGTACTGCTAGAAATAAATTATTAAGAAAAATCCTCTCCTCTATAAACCTCGCGAGAAAACTTCAGTGTTGGTTATGTACACAATGATTAGTTTAAATATCCAAAACGGAAAGCGATCGTCGGGGGAAAACTGAACATCCTTGACCACTAAATCAACCTTGTATAACCTCATGAATATGACCAGGATAATCCCAAGGCACAGAAACTGTTATACCGTACATAAGCTTTTTATTTTGGCCAATATATATCACTACACTACTACTTCAGCATCCTTTAAGGAAGTGCGAGTACCTGACAAAGAACGTTTGCTCGAAAAACTGTTTCATTGTATTTTATTCAGTGTTAAAATATTTTTTATTTCTGCTTGACTAAGACATATTTTACTTAATACTGTACTACTGCACATGTACGCTCTACAGAGTACTTCTACAAGTGCTGGTAGCTGTAACTGTGGTTGTCTTGGAACCGCAAAATATTATTAACACAAGTAGCAAAAAATTCTTAATTTTTGAATTTTATTTTACAAGCACTTTCAATTACCATCCGTAATTATTGTATACAAATATTTGGTTTATGGTGTATGAGAAGTATCTAATAGGTATTTCACAAAGCCAGCAGCATCTCCTGTACAAGTAAGTATACAGAAACTCAATATAAGATATTAAAGCCCTCCACTTAGGGTAATGACGTTGCAAGAAAGAGTTCAACAGTACCTTAAGTCCGTTAGATAAAAACTTTTGCAAATGTATTACACAAGCACCACGTATGTTACGGAAAACAGATGCCATCTTTGATAACGTCTATTTGTATTTCAACGAGCAAAACATAAGGGCAAGTTTTTGCTGTCCCAGTATACTTTCTACTTGCAATCAAGACAGCCCCACTTCTGTACCACAGAGTGTCGCTACGGTAGTTTACCCTTAACACAGTATACAGGTTTGTAGAAAGAAGGGAGGGGAGATAGGATCAGACAACAAGTACCAAGAAATGCTGAGTGAAGGGAGAATCAGAGTATATTAACAGGTCAAGAATACCATATACATGCATTGCAATACAATATCACGTTGCTGTTGAGTCAAAGTTTCAAATGTTGCTCGGTAAAAAGAAAAATGATTTACAGAACTCACGTATGCTGGATCATATTTCATGAAAGAGTTCGAAGTCTGTAAGTGTATATACTCACGCACTTGATAAAGCATAGTTAAAACAATTGGAAATTCGTCAAGTGGATAGCAGCTTGAACGTGTTTAGTCTCTTCACGGTCCATTCCTCAAGACAAAGAAGTCTCTCTCTCTGTATATATATATATATATATATATATATATATATATTTGTATATCTTAATACATTATATTGTAAAGGACAATCAAGAAATGGCGTTGCTTACAAAAGAGCCTGTAAAAGAATGGGTGCTTTGTTGTCACATGACCTATTCTTGCAGTCAATTAACAGCTACCAATGAATTACGGCTAATATTCTGACACTGGAATAACAAGTTTAAAGTCTCTATTACTGATAATTTAGCTTACAAGCAGAAATTACCAACGTTCAGACCTTTAAAACAATAAACAATTTTTGGACACACGATTTACGAATTCCCAGTTGTAAAACGCAAAATATAACACACAAAGCATTATATTATGACAGTCCAACAAGGAATCTCTTTTTATATATACTTTGACCAGAAATGATAAAATTGCTCACAAAAAAATAACTAACAATAATAACAAAGCCAATTATTTACAATTATTTTGCTTTAAATAAATTAATAAAATTAATGAAATACTTGTCCAACGAGTTCAAAAACAACTACAAAGAACCGAACAACTATTTATTTGTTGTTGTTAAGAGCAAAGCTACACAATGGACTATCTAAGTTGTGCCGAAACCTGGTTTGTAAAGTTAAAAGCCTTCAGACTTACCTTTGACATTGTGTGTGTTTGTGTGAATGGACTAATTAATACTGAACCAACGTTATTCCACGATTGTGTTAAGTCAAATATATTTTGACTTCATTACTTTTTATATTTTTGTTGGTAAAATAATTACGTTAAAATTGAAAACTTGAAATGAATTTACACATTAAGTTAAATTGTTTCACTTAACAAAAATAATACATTGCATTCAAAACGACTATGTTATTCACAGTCCTTGTTATCAAGTCAACCATCAACCACTCAGGTGCTATGTATACAACATATTTTATTACAGTGCATGTATTAAAGACGTTTACAATTTTATGGTCGACAATCACCCATAACAATTCAGGTTAATCTACTTTAATCGATCTTCCCATGTGTGCCAAGTAAACGGATTTTGTTTTTTAATTATTATAAAGCATTGTTACATAATTTTTTACAACAAAATACTCGATGAAAACACGATTCCTTTTTTTTTCTTCTTCTTTAAGTGTGAATGTATGTCATTTTTGTTAATTTTTATGCAAGGTAATATTATCCAAATGTTGAAGCATCTCTTTCTACTTAGATATTATAATTATTAGCTTTACTCTGTCCACTGCAGAGAATCGAACCCCAAATTTTAACGTTGAAATCTGCAAAGTACCCGTGGACTCCCAGGGGGTCAATATAAATAGAAGTTAAAAACAGCATATAATGAAAAACTGAGTATTTATGACCAAATTCATTGCGATTCTTGTAACAAAAAACAGAGGGTCGGCTAAAAACTGAAAACAGTAGATACGTACATGAATAAACTGTTACTTTTACTGTGTAAATAATTAGTCGTTACAAAAACTTACTACTTTTATTTACAGTTGAAAAATCTATGCTATTGTTAATTTTTAATGAAGTTGATACTAGTTATCAAATTAATATGCAGGAAATATGAATTATGGATGAAACAATCTATTTCATGAATTATTAGCAGTGCTACAATTTCAACTAGTGTAGATAACTGCAATATTTTTCTGAAAACTTAAGTTTTTGTACATCTTCAAGTTTTTTTCTTTAATTAGCGAAGTAAATTACCACAAATTAAATGTCACAGCAATGAAGTTAAAATTCAAGTATATATATAGCATTAATCACCCTTTGAATTTATCGTGCAAATAACAAATTACATCCAACAATCGATATGTAAAAGTGCATAACATACACGTATGCACACATACATACATGTGCAAAACGCTACACTATAAAATTGATTTACACTTTACCATATTATTATGTTAAAGTTTCAGGGCAAATTTGGAACATAATTCCACATTTGTTTTCCTTGTATATTTCACAAATAATTGTATTAATAGATTTTTAACTGGAATTTGGTTTATACTTAATTGTACAACATGTCTATAAAAGTTTACGTTTCAATACTTAACATTTCAAATGGATTTCTGCTTGCAGTAATTATTTGTATAAAAGCGTAAATTTAATATACACCTATTATTGATGACTTGACGCAACTACTAATACGTCGAAAAAGGTTATAGTTAAATATATATAAAATTATCCGTCTGGTTAAAATCATGAATAATGTTTTGAGATTTGCACAGTTTTGATGGTATAAACTATTGGTCCAACTTACCAATTATGAAAACTTTCACTTAAAGATAATAACTTGTATCAATGATTTTTTCTTTCTACGAACTGTTGTATTTAGATACACTGATATTCGTAAGAAAGTATCCGATAAGTGCAGATTCCAGAAAGTTTAAGCAAAGAATGATTTGCACACAACAGTGGGAATACAAATGAACACAAGAGTATAAACAACACTATGCCGTTATTCTCACACACAGTGTAACTTGCAGCTTACTGGTGGGTTTCTACAGTTGACTGAAACGTCATCTTAGTCAAATCAGGAAAACTTCCACGGTGAATAAGGACAGAATAAAAATAATGAAAACTACACTGTTTAGTTAGACCACGTTCCTACTGTTGTATTCAACAATTCTTAAATTGCCTAAGTCAACAATAATTCTCATATAACATATTCATGAGAAATAAGCTTCCCAACTCACAGCAATTTGTACAAGACTCTGTAATACCTGTAGTCCTCTGCAGAAGAAAGTGACACAGAAATAGTGCCAAGCGAGCATAAGCCCTATGGAACAATCGATCGTTGTGATATGTAATCTGTCTAATGTAGAGGATCAGTGCATACAAGTTTGTATATGACACACACGTTGTCGGTCTGTTGTTTGGATCAAATATAAACGGTATCGATACAGAAAAAAAAGTTTCATAAACATACACGTTTATAATTGAATAAGTAGAGTTGTTTAAACATTTATTTAACAACAAGTTAAAGCTTGGAATGGGCTATTCTTTCATTGGGGTGTGTGTCTATGAGCCAGACACGTAAATACACCAGTTTGATACACGTTTATGTTTAAGCGGAGAAAAAATATAAGGGTTACTTTTATATATTCTATCGCATTTATTACATTTCAAAAACCCTTAAAATATTACTGGTCTCCGCAGGTAAAAAGGTGGCTATAAAACTCCCAGCATAATATTTGCGATATGAATGTGTATCTTATAGGATTAACCCTTCTTGATATTTTGAGTACCCTGCTTTTCATACACTAATATTCCAACATGTGAACATACTGACGCCTAATCTTACACCCTATATAAAATATATTTGATTAAAAAGTTTATCTTATAGTATCAAAAAGTGTATAATTTGAAATATAAACTATTAGGTAATTATCAATCTCTTATTTGACACTTGTGCATGTTTTGCGTGTTCTTGACATTTTCTGTGAATCTTGTACCACATTGGTCTTTTTACACTCCATTTTAAGGTTTGTCTAACCCATTTATGCCAATACGGATCATGAAATTTATATCACCACTGGATACAATTGTAATCAGTACATAAAACAAGACAGATTTTCTCGCCGTTTACCGTTAAACAAATTTCACGCGTTACTGAATAACAAATATAGTGCTACTTTCGTACCTGATACAGTTGTTAATTTCACCTTCACTCAACTAGAAGGTTACCCGATATTAGTTAACTTCACCCTTCCACAACTAGAAGGTTATAGGATTTTGTTGTTAATTTCACCCTTCCACAACTAGAAGGTTACCCGATATTAGTTAACTTCACCCTTCCACAACTAGAAGGTTACCCGATATTAGTTAATTTCACCCTTCAACAACTAGAAGGTTATAGGATTTTGTTGTTAATTTCACCCTTCCACAACTAGAAGGTTACCCGATATTAGTTAACTTCACCCTTCCACAACTAGAAGGTTATAGGATTTTGTTGTTAATTTCACCCTTCCACAACTAAAAGGTTACCCGATATTAGTTAACTTCACCCTTCCACAACTAGAAGGTTATAGGATTTTGTTGTTAATTTCACCCTTCCACAACTAGAGGGTTATAGGATTTTGTTGTTAATTTCACCCTTCCACAACTAGAAGGTTACCCGATATTAGTTAACTTCACCCTTCCACAACTAGAAGGTTATAGGATTTAGTTGTTAATTTCACCCTTCAACAACTAGAAGGTTATAGGATTTAGTTGTTAATTTCACCCTTCCACAACTAGAAGGTTATAAATTAACAACAAAATCCTATAACCTTCTAGTCGTGGAAGGGTGAGTATTTTGTATTCTCGTCTAGTGAAGAATATTTGGTATATTCATTTAAGTTTTCTAAATTTCCATACAGTTTCTACATGTAGTCTATAGTTTATTTTTAATTATGCACAAAGCTACACAAGGGCTATCTGTGCTCTGCTCACAACGGGTATCGAAACCCGGTTTCTAGCGTTGTAAGTCCGCAGACATTCCGCTGTGCCACTGGGGGGCACAGTCTATAGTATCTACGTTGACCGGATGTCGCAAAATATTAGTTATTCTAACCCTTTCACATGTGTAAAGAATACAAGCTGTAACGTGAGTCTCAAGTTACGTGTATACCTGTCTCTATAGTAAGTTCGTTTATTTTTCAGTATAGATTTCTAGGAAGTTTGCCCATCAAACAGGTGATACTTAAACCTTACAAACAGCCTCGGGATGGTTTAGAATTGTAAGTGACTAGTATGTAAACCTAACAAACTGCGGGATACCGCACGAATGCCTCAGTCTGAATATAATCGTGGAGTATTTTTATGATTCAGTCTCTTGGTGTTTAATATCTTCTGTTTTAGTTGCTCTTGTACTTCAGCCCTTAATCCTTCCCTCGATCCCAGCAGCTAACCAGATATGTCATTCAAATTGAAAGCCGGCCAGTGGGTTGAAAATTAGTAACACGCACACAATTCTGTGAATACTAAAAACAAAAAATTGTTGTATTTGTTCACCAGAGTTAATTTGTTCTTTGCTATCCGAATTCGATTTACTCTTTGCATACCAGTCTCGAACCTGTCTTTTGCAGGTACTTTAGACTTACCTGTCGGGCATCGGTGTACTAGAATACCACACTACCATGGATGATATATCACAATTGAACATTTTTCGAGTTAAAATATTTTCTGACACAACATACATTGTTGAATGTAGAACACGTATCATACAAGTAAGGCTAATAGAAAATATACTGGGATAGTGCTTGGAATTAGGCTGATGCATAATTGTATATTCACTGAATAATCTACACAAATCAACTAAAATCCAGTTTCATGAAAAAAGCAGATTCTTTTTTTTTTAATTCGGGACTGTTATAATTTATTTGTCCAGGCAGAAGAAATTATAGTTAGGCCATCCATCTATACAAAACTATCAATAGTTGGCTCGGTGTCAAAATAATTTTACTGACTGGAAGCTTTCAACATGTATAATGAGAGAAGGATAAAACAATCATTGTAACAGCGCTATGGAATAAGAATTTTGAATGTCTATACTCTCAGAAGAGCTAAATTCCCAACTCCAATCCTGATACGTAAATATGCGGGCTCTACAGCTAACACTATACATGCATACAAGAAAATAACATCGGGGAAATGAAGATAAACATTATCCATCTATTCAAGAGAAATTGCAACATTTTAGGTCATACCCTGGAGTGTTTTTGTTATATAACCAGAAAACTAGACAAATATGTTGCGAATCAACAAATCCTTCCTTTGTATGTTGCGAAGTTTTAACAACCCTTTATAATTATTAGGTGTCTAATTGTCTGGTTATCGCTAACCATTAGGCCGCGTTTGGCCTGAACACAAACGTATCCAACATTTTGTACTAGATAACAAACTCCACTAATCCCGTTCCACCTGAACAATATACTTTTCTATCAGACCGTAAGCATGTTTTCAACATAGCGCGCGGTTACAATAGAACTTGCTACGTAATCCACTAAGTCTAACACTGACCTGGAATTATTGATCAAATAAACCCTCCACATCAAACAGCACTCTCCAACTCTGAACAACATGCAGTCTTCATTTAAATTATACATTTTTTAATATGTTCGTATTACTGATTTTACTTTTTTTTTCACCGTGTTGTTTTCTTGCTGTAGTCGCCCCCCATGATTACTGCTTGGTGTTTTATTTGTTTAATTATCGTTATATTTAGCAACTGTGCTAAATAATTTTATGATAAGCCTATATGAAAAAGTGTGTGATGAGGAGAAAATAATTTTAAAAATGATTACAAGAGATAAAAGATATTTTGTTTTTAATTTTTTT
>NW_013666630.1:85553-109425 GCF_000517525.1 Limulus polyphemus | reverse complement strand
TGGAATCTGATAGAATTCCGAAACGTTTATCCATGTCCACTTTTTGTCAATAAACAATGTTGTATATCATAAGTGTCGTAATCTTCTTTATAATCCACTTGCATGTATGTATGTGCCAGCAGGGGCAAAGGTGAAAAGTTAAGTATAATAACAGTAGAAGGGGAGTTACTGCCCTAACTACTAATAACACTTGTTTGTCGCCGTGTCACACAAGGGTGTATTCACTAATAACTACGTTTACACGAATTTAGGCTGGGTAAAAATTATCTGAGGAATATTTTATGAACTAGAAACAGACAGAATCGAAATTATCCTTATTACTACCAAATGGTTGTCAATAGATGAAACTAAGCCTTCATGTGGCATATGCACGTGACAACACACATAAGATTTACCTTCATATGCTTCAGATACTTCGAATTTTAGTATTCGATACGCATTATTACTTTGGATATTTGGATTCGTGGATCAATTATAATCTTCTAATTCTCAACAAATCTTCCAAAAATAGTCATACTAAGTTTATTTTATCGCAAAGCCACATTGAACTATCTACTGTGTCTACAGCAGGCAATCGAATACCGAATTTTAGTGTGGTAAATCAGTAAACTTACCCACTGGAAGACTCATCATACTAAGAATAATTATGTAAACATAACCAGAAAGTCGTTAATATCTTCAAATAATTGAGTAATTTTGGTTCTAGCCACACATCGATATCTACGATATTTAAAGTAAAAAATATTTTAATATTCATGTAATTTGTATCGTCAAAAATTAAGTGCTCCTACCATATTCTATTATTTCCATGAATTTTTCACCATCTCCCACCCATCTTTTCTTGTCTTCACGAAAACCAAAGGAACACTAAAAACTAATCCGGTTTCGTGGCTTTATCTATCAGAATAATGTTAACCACCCCGCCTGACTGTCGCCAAGTTAACCTTTTGTGTAAGAGGATCTGGCTGTTCCAAACACTCTTTCTATTTCTTGTTCGCGATGTCTAACAAGCATGGAACAAGGAAAATGTTTCAATATCAATCACTCGTGTTAAGAATGTACGTGAAAAGCAAGCTTACATAATCATTGTTCTTTAACAACAAAATTAAAATTTTACATAAGTTTTATTTCGTAAATAATAATAATACCTTCTGAACAAGCAAAATCCTCATCTTACCGGGCTAGATGTTTTATGACAATTTGAGACATATTTAAAAACAATTTAATAAAGGGCGAGAATTATACTGTGTATGCACAAAAATATTTTAACTATCAACAAACAATGTGATAAGTAAGGTTTACGAGTCGAAAATCCGTTATGCAAACAAGAACGAAGAGTTCAAGTTCCTTAACATGTTAAATTTCTTTTCTTACAGTATGTTGGCAACTAATGTGATGCAGAAATTATCACAAGTGTGACGATAAAATATGTTTATTTTGTCAAAATGCGCACGGATGAAAACCATAACGATAAGAAAAAATATTCCTTTACTGATTAAACTGCAGTTCTTGTTTCACATCATCTAGCTCTAAACAGATCAAACTGAACCTATTTCATAATAATAATAAAAAAAATTCATCGAGGGGTACACATTTACAAATACAATTAAAAGCGCAAAACATATCAACTAGGCATTTAAATATAATATATAAAAATGTAAGTGTATATAAAAAAAGAGTCAATATTAGGCATGTGTCAGACATGTTTTGTAAATGGTGAGTGGAAATGGAAGTACATAGTTTATTGATTGCACTCAAACATTGTGCTACAGTTATCATTAACCTCTACTGCAATACAAGCTGTCAATGCAATAGTATTTTATCCAATGAAAGCAATCTCAAAGCTTATGAACTGCAAGACATGCGACTTATGATTAAGCATATGTACGATGTTTGTTTCTGTTTATGCTGCATAGAACGTGGACTTGGTACGACATAAACTAAGAGTGTATATTTAAAAATACCATGACCTTTATTATCCATACCAAGATCGGTAAGTAAACTAATAATTACTAGCATAATTTCAATTCCAATAATTGATTAATCTCATTTGAATATAAATTCAAGAACATTGGGAATATTCCACTCTCGTTATAATTTTACTTCCCTTATATTACGGAGAAATACATACTAAACACTTATTTGTCTGTTTTTTACTGCATGTTGAAACATGTCTCGTGCGCGTATCGTACTCCCAACCAACTTTTCATCAGTAGTGACGCAAATACTCTAGGGTTTTCACATCCAATACCATACACATGTTCGGCCTGTGCAATATCAGACTAGCGTATTTTTGACCCTGAACTCCATAGATGCGTAGTATTTATGTCACTTTGTTGACCTGATAAACGCATCTTACGTTACTTTTGAAGTCAAATAGCGTCGAAACAAAAATGAAAAAATAAAATGTTGACAGTTCGTTACCAAATCGGTTTAATTTTCTAATCTAGCCCCCTGATTAGCATCTACGAGTGCCGATATATTTTATTTCTATCTTTCTTGACTTGGCCAATTAAACCATGCACTAACTTAACAAAATCAAGTGTTTTATTGATTCACAGGAAGATAAAAACTTATCACTTAGACATTTTTGTTTTGTTTTTATGTATTTAACGTTATTTTATTTTTATATACTTTTATCAGGAACCCCAACACACATTTCTATAACATTCCACTTCTTTGCATATGCAGAATGTACTGATCATCTAATGTGTCACGTGATTGAACCCACAAATACAGAGATTTAGTGAAAGTATGATTAGCCTGAAAGACAAAGGGTAAAAATAGCAAAAACTTCTCCAACTTTCAAGGAGGGACATGACAATGAGTGCCAGTCTTGTGGGCGCATTATTATTCCAAACCATTTCTTTGGCCTATTGCTCCAAAGTAGCAGCTAGAAAACTGCTGTTTTACTCTTTCAAAACTTAGAAAGAATATATACTTATTCAAATAGATTCCGGCATTTTCTTCAAAATTTGTGTAAGTGTTCTGAATTTGTTGTTATTACTATTATTAAACAGAGTGTGAATAACCGTAAACTTGCAATAACCTTCATTTTGGGTCAGGGTTGTATAACATAGTGACCATTTATTGTAGCTTGTTATTCCCTTTTCTACTATTTTTCCCCTGGAGTGTGAATCATATCCAAGTGAAGAAGTGGTACAGAAGTTTGTACAAATTAATACGGGCTGTTTAGTTAATCTACCATTGAATTTACTTAATGGAAATGTTTTCTGACGTAATCTAAGATTTTGGGATACCGCACTTAAGACTTAGTTTGAATCAGCAGTGTAGTATATACATTGTACATAATTCTTTCTTTTCTCGTCTTTAAGGTCTAGTATTTCTAGATCATTTAGTCTACGAACTGGGACACTGATCAGTGATAGTGTAGGATGAGTCCCTATCAATTTCGTTTGTGTCTTCTTTCCTTTATTGCCCAAGTTTTAATTATTCTTTGCAAAAAACAAACAAACAAAAAATATCAAACTGCTGCTATTGAAGAGCGTAATAATTGCTTTTTTGTTATCAGAAACTCTGAATACCACACCAAGACACCCGTAATACTATCAAAAGTGGTAATCAAAAGGAAAAGACGATTGAACATGTTTGTGCAACACAATGTGTGACACGGATCCTTCTACAGTGATTAGGGTTCTTTTACTTCCAACCGCATAAGACATATCAAAAACTACCATACATAAATGGCAGACGAGAACAAGTCTAAAATTCGCTTATTACAGATGTAAACAGGAAATCGCGGCTATAGTGGTGCTTAAAAGTACAAACATACACAATCAGTGACTGGTGAGGTGTACTGTTTCTGGTAAATCTTGTTTCATACACTTCCGTACTCACATGAGAGTTTATATATATAGAAAACCACAAGAGGCACCTTCTCCTCGTACACCAGAATATTAAAATAGAAGCATGACCAGCAATAGCGTTTAGGTACAGTTCTATCCCTTTTTCTAAAGAAATCAAAGAATGCAACACCTCGTACGCCAGAATATTTGAACAACAGAAGCAGGTGTTGCATTCTTTGATTTCTTTAGAAAAAGGGATAGAAGTGTACTAAACGCTGTTGCTGATCAGACCACCTTAACAATGTAATATTTCTACCTTGATGGACAAAGACTTTTGTTCAAGGCAATAATACAACAATCCATAACTCGTCTCACATTGTCAGAAATTTGTTGAAAGAGCAGATCTTAACCTTTACAAATCTTCCTTGACCAGCACAATCACTGGATCTCGATTAAGCTTTAAAACCGGATTGACTATCGTGTGAGAATCAAGTACAGATCCCATTCTTCGACAAATGGTCTGCAATCAAGCAAGACATTTTGTCCTACTGAGTTCAGACTGTTACTGCGAGGACTGGATGTTCAACCCGGTATTAGGGTGAGGTTCCAAGTGGTTCCAAGTCTTTTTTTAAAGTAAATATTGCTGGAGATTAATCAAGCTCTCGTTCTGAACGAGTACAAATTATCAGTGCCGTAGATTTCTAAATATAAAATATCCTTTCATCACGATTTCAAAAGCATTTTAACTTTACTGATAATATTCAACAGTATTTAATTCCTAATGAGGTATTTACAATTACTTTAATTCATGATTAAATCCGATAACATTGAACTAAACGATTTTACAAGATAAACTACATATACTAAACCTTATGTATTGGAAATTGTTTGTTTTTAATTTAGCGCAAAACTACACGAGGGCTATCTGCGTTAGCCGTACCTAATTTAGCAGTGTAAGACTAAAGAGAAGGCAGTTAGTCATCACTATCCACCGCCAACTCTTGGGCTACTATTTTTACCAACGAATAGTGGGATTGACCGTCACATTATAACACCCACACGGCTGAAAGGGCGAGCATGTTTGGTGGGACGGTGATTCGAACCTGCGACTCGCAGATTGCGTGTCGAGCTCCCTAACCACCTGGCCATGCCGGGCCTGTATGCGAAATACTCAATACAAACGTTCCACGGGTAATGTTTTTAACGCAAAGAGTCCCAAAATTAATTTACATCACTAGAACCACAAAAAAAAATAAATGCAACTCACAAATCCTTTTACTGTGTTTCTTTTGCACATTCCAATATTGTGTGTAAAATTACGAAATTAAATAACTTTAAAGATTTTATCAATACTAAATTGCCAATTTAAGAGTATTAAACAAAACAAAAACAAGAGGGTATCCTCAATAGCCGCGGCATTTAGTTATTTTATGCAGGATTAAATTAATCTACGAGACATCTTTTTTTAATTTTTCTTAGTAATATTTTTGTACGCCAGCAAAATCAAGCGTGGGGCTCGTTTATGTATATCCAATTCGATTTTTATATATCATTCGAAAGGGTTTGACCTTCCAAGTCCAAACCTGCAATTAGCTGAGAGCTAAAAGTTTGTACTTAAAAAAAAAAAATTCCCTTAGCCGTTCTGTGAGCCGCTATGCCGCGGCTAAAAATCACTTAACCGGTCCAATATATTAAAGCGCTCTACATCTGGTATAAAAAAAACAAAAACAACAGAAGTACAATAATTAGTTAATAAAATAATAAAAACTCATGACTTCTTACTTTAAATGTCCCAAACAAGTATATCTAAACACGACTGAGCCGTTTTTTTATTAACTTAATTTTATATACATGAAAATGACTAAGCACTATAAAACGATTCACTTACACAAGCAACTACTTTATTGGACAAATGTTTCATCTCCCAATTAGTTCATGCGTGTTTCAGAAATCTTACTTAGAAGGATCGCATTTAGCATTACATAGGGAAGTTCTATTTAATATATACACAGAACATAATTATTTGTTGCCATTTCTTATCATAAACGCCAGTTCACAACAGCATGTTATAAGAGATCAAAAATATGGAATGTTATGGAAACAAGTGATTTAAGTATGTGTTATCAGACTACTTCAATCTGAATAGTGTCTGTTAGTTCTTAATTTGTTTCCGCACTGCCTACAAAACACTGCTGTACAAAGTGTGCGAGTTAAGTATTGACTTTAAAAATTGCTACACAGACTTCATTCAAATACTATCTGCAATCTGTTTCTCGTAGATAAATCCATATTTAATTTGCTGGGTTATATTTGTCCCAGGGTATGTTTGTTCAGGACTGGTGGAATCCATATATCCTATAAAAATATTTTGAATATGACATGGCAATATTTTTGTTTCATAATTGGACCAATAAAGCTTTGACTACAAGACATTCTTGAGTTACTTTAACCTCAGAATGTGTCTGAAACACAAAATGATAAAAACCCTATAACCCGAGCGCTTTAGAAAGGTGGACCTTTCTTCTTTATCATTTTGTATCAAGACTGCTTGAACTCAAGTGTTTTTCTGACATCTTGAATATCCGAGACACATGTAATCCAACAACAATACCTGTTGGAACACACGTCCCTTATGGTCAAGACTGCTTGAACTCAAGTGTTTTTCTGACATCTTGAATATCCGAGACACATGTAATCCAACAACAATACCTGTTGGAACACACGTCCCTTATGGAAATTTCAGAAACCGTGCGTGGGAAAAATTTCCAAAAATGCAGAAAGCATTCCTTACATATCCTAGGCCAATTACACGTACGTAGTTTCAATTTTAAGAATAGAAAAGTCGTACGGAAAGAATGAAAACTACTATTTTAAAAATATTATTTATTTCTAAGAACAATTTTTCATACTTAGTAGTTTTTTCTTCATATCACCACACATGTACACAGCATATATAAAGCGAAAACATTTATGTTTAGCAACAGTAACCTATGGGCTTAGTTGAGTCGAAATAGCCACAGGGTTGGTAGAGGCTTGGAATATGTAACATACTAACTCATCAGAAGCTTTCCTCGTTATCTGTACGAAAACTTTGAAATCAGAACAATAAAGTAAAACTACAAAACTAAACAATAAGAACTGAAAGTAAGAACTAATCACGTCATGAAGTTACCGTGGTATTTTAGAATCTTTAGAGTTGATATTAAAATACGCTTTCGTCTTACAAATTAATTATAACTGTTCATGATATTCTTAGAAACAGTTGGAGGGGGAAATTATTTGTCAAACTGAAACCTTGCAGACTTAAAACGACGCCAGCATGCCGTATAGCACTCTCACGTATTAAAATATTAGATAACACCACGGTCAGCGTTGTTTAAAAGTTGAACATAAAGTGTATTGATAACTAAAATACTAGGTCACATCTCAGATTTTAGGTTCACGTAGCTTGCATAGTTGAAGCTAGCCTAGATTTCCATTAATGGAGGTTTCTCACTGGTGGAATATACGTTCAGTGATAATTTGAATACAAAATATCTGTAGTTTCTAACCCAGTGTATCCTTGCACAATATCAGCGCGATTACAGACAGCGTTTAGTAAGTTTTTCTCTGTCTGAGTCATAATAGACACATATGGTCACTAAACTTGGCACATCCCCTTCAAATTACAGATATATTCGAGGTTAAAGATCAAGGTATTTTTAATTAACTAAATATCAGAATAAGTTTCTAGCACCACAAGAGACGTACGTGGTGTTCACGGTCACAGGCGGTGTGGAAGAAAAGCAACACTTATAGGGGTTATAGCGAAACGTCAAGTAACGCTTATGTTAAATATATTATTTACATGCTAAAGAGGGGATACTCACCGCGGCTGCTTAACTTAAGTGGTTACTATATAAAGCAAAGAACAACTTAAGCCTCCAAAGACATGCAAAAAATATTAAACTCTAATTTCAATGTATATTTTATTAACGAAGTTCGTTTCATTAGAATATTCACCACATTAATGGCACATTTTATATTTCATCCATACACAAATCTGTTATGGCAAGTCACAAAAACGCAAATCTAGCTGGAAAATCACGTGAAGTGAACTCAAATCAGAGAATCACTGATAGGGCAAGAAGCAAATTAGTAATTTTTATGCGTCTTGTAATTAAAGTTAATTTTAATGTTATTTCATTAACAGCGCGGTTAAAATGTTTAATATAATATATACATTTATATTCCATTGTTAGCTTCAGATATGGATTTACTTAAATCTAAATTGGCCAAACCTCGTGAGACTATCAACATTGCGACCAAAAACACTGATAACAGGAAGGATACCCAACTGATGAATCAACACCTTCTAATAACTAAAAGTAGTTATTTTATGACATCACAAACTTCTAGTTGGATCGACGTATTAAATTATCGTTCTTTTTTATGTAGGTAGCTTCAGAAGTCATTTATAACAGGTGATCTGGTTTTGACACTGGTTAAAAGGCGGAGGCAGGGGATAAGGGAATACATAAAAATATTTTGTAACGTGTTTATAAAACTTGTTACACTCGACGAGTTTTTTGTTATACAATCATCGTGACAAAGCAAATATTCCAACAGCCCAAAACGAATTTCAAATTTTATGTGAAAAACAGAGTAACAATCATATCTACAAGAGAATGGATTAATTGAGATACTGTAAGGGTTTAACCTTAAGATCTGTATGTGATGTACAAGATATCTAGCACATGTATAAAAAGCAGGCAAACAAAAAACACAATATCGTAATGTTAAAATAAATATGCATATAATAAGTGGCAACGCTACAATGAGTTGTCACTTATTTCCAGATGGTGAATATTCGAAACAAATACTTTTAAACTCAGTAAAACAATGTATGCAACTTTTGATTGATACGAACTAGAAAACAACTTTTTATTTACTTTCTCATTCAATCAAGATAGAAACATTGAAATACAACCCGACACTTAACATAATTCAAGTAGCCCTCTATTTATGCTCCTAATATTAAAAGTATATGATTTTGAATATGAACATTTTACATATGTGCTATACGACTAAAACACAGAGAGAACCTCTAAAGTTCAGGCTGAGTCATCCTTAACTGACCAGAGGATGTACAACCACTTAGTATAACCAGCCGCCTACGCGGTTATTCAGTCTTAACAGAATAGTAACACTGTCTGTTGCTTATAACGCTTCAAATGCCGAAAGTACGAAGTGTGTTCAGACACAACGCAGCTCGAACCTTGGAGCTTTTGGCATGCAGCCCAACACATTAACCATAAGGCTATGTAAGCCCTAATTTAAATGCTATTCACTAATTTTTTGCTTTACGTCACTTTACAATCTCCAAATATTTATGTAATCCAAATTATATACATGCAGATAAACTACTGAGAAAATATATAATAAACCAAATGTGCTACCTTGGGAAGGCTTATTTTTTGTACCACATCTGGCATTATACACCCACCAATTGTACTTGAAATCAGTATATCGTCAGTTAGGAGACACAATAGTATTAATTTAGTTTTAAGATTTCTTAAGATCTCATTGAACTTAGAACAAACTTCCAACTGATCAAAACACACATCATAAACAAAAAAAAGCAAGCTTAGTATTTAGATCAGAAGTGAAAAGTAACTTAAAATCTATCCTTTATAACAAATTGCCATATCACCTCAACAACACAAGAAAAAATGAAACGTGTGATGATTATAATGCTTTGAATCATCAGTTGGATAAACACTATGTTAACAATATTTCCGGTCGTAATACTATCTTTGTCAGGAATTCGAAATCCACCCATTAATAACTGTGATTGTGGAATCACTAACACAAAAGGTTTGTTTCAGATGGCAACCTCGTAACCACTGCAACAGTAACAATTTAATTTTTAATAAGATGAAAAGAAAGGACAGTAACTTATAATAGCATGCTGCAAGTTTATTCTGGATATGAAAACTTTATAGCGCTGTTTACGTCTTTAAGGGGTACGAGATGCGGCTGTCACAAATACATACACTTAAACAATGTCCATTTACTTCTGACTGAAAATATCTATGAAAGGGTTTGTTTGTTTTGTTATGAATTTCGCTTAAAGCTATGCCAGGGCTATCTGCGCTAGCAGTCCCTGATTCAGCAATGAAAGACTATAGGGAAGGCAGCTAGTCACCATCACCCACCGCCAACTCTTGTGCTACTCTTTTACCAACGAATAGTGGTATTCACCGTTTATATATATATATAAACATAGCCCAAACCAATAGGTAATCTTCCAACAACCCAACTAGGTCTCCCCTATAATACTAATCTTTGACGTACTACCAATAAACCTAGTTTAAGAGCTCCTTTCAAAAAAGAAAAAAAGAAATCTTAAGCGCCATAAAGATGCACAAAGACAGACACTGGTTAAACATACAGTTAGAAATTTCATCTGGCTAGTGACAATAGAAAATAATGAAAATCAAAAGGCTGCAACTCTGACAGTCTCCAAAATCAAACCGTGAATATAAACTAGAAGCGGTAATTCACACCTTTGATGAAAGAGAAGGCCTAGCTGCCACGTCTAGCCAACTCAAGATATAGACTAAATATACACGTGGCCTCAGACAGACCGTACATAAAGCCATTGTCTCTTCCACCCCTGTACACATTGTTGACGCTCGGATTGAACACTGTCGGGCAAGGGTATCTGGTATGTATCACCGAGGCTTTTTGAAACTACAGACTTAGTCGTTTCTTATCTAAATGGGCTCTGCTTACTCAGAATTTTTCCCCTGCGTGTCGCTACAGCTGTAACAGTGTAACTAACTTATTGTTCTTCTTCAAGGAATTGTTAGGTCTTGTAACTATAAAAATAATGAAACCCATCATTTATTTGCATAGTACAAGATTAATGAGGCACGAAAAGCCATAGTAATTCATTAATGAAATACGTTACGTCACAACATGAGTGCCACCTTGATAATGATAATTTACTGTAATTCTACAACAGTGAATTATTTTACCACATTTTCAACTTTATCCAGGAAATATTTTGTCACTACCCCTTAAAACACCAAAAATACATATGCTTTGACTAATTGTCATTATTTGATATAATAATCCTACTATGTTCAAACATCTGCGAATCTTATAGGAAAGGAGGGGGGGGGGTGTTCAGTTAAGATATTCCAGCACGATATTGCAAGAAGCTATTTATTTTTACGTAAAAATAAAGTACATGCAAACATCCTTGAAGATACATAATTGCATGGTTTTGCATCTTGCAGTCACGAGACTACTCGTATAATTTTTTACATTATTTTTATGCAAGTAAACAAAAAAGGCAAAAAGAAATATTCGATACTTTTTTCCCTACTAAGTTGTCATCTGTATGAATATCAACGAAGATGTGAAGTGATATCAACATGTGGCGTTCAGTTCTGCTATAAAACTAAAGTAACCGGAAGTAAGCTGTTATCATATTTATACATAACGCACGTGAAAACCAAGCCCCCCCCCCCCAAATACACACTCCAGTGTCTCGCTCCATTTCCCACCCTCCAACCCAACAAAGGCCAAGTGCCACACCCGCTAACTTGGTTTGTAGACTTAAAGTGGTAATACATGTATATAATGAGAAAATCAGTTGCTAGGCTGGAACATTTTCTGTTGTTCCCAGGCGTAAGTGCACGTGACGAACATGGCTGTCAGTCACGTACGGAATAAGCCATTTAAAGTGTAGTTACAGTACTGCTTATTTTATTGCTTACCTCTATCGTAGTTTTATATTTTCTTACTTTTTGGTTGAATTTAAAAGTTTATAAATCCAACGCCTCGTTATCACAATTAAATTTTGCAATATCTATGGTCATTCTCAAAATTGTACTGTAAAAGTTTATTCATTGTTTTGTTCGTTTTCCCATACGCATTTACGAAAAGTAATATATCATTTTTTGTAAAGTTCACTTCATAACGTCCATTTGTTCGTTTTGCCATACATGCTGATCAAAAGAAACACGTCCTCTGCTTGTAGAGCCAACTTCATGCCCCTAATATTTTGGCATAGTTGTAACACATCTCCAAATGTAGAAATGATGAGGGTTGTAAATCGAAACGTTCCTTTAGAATCAATACAAAAAATGTAGCCCCCCCTCCCATACGGACTACTGTTAACAGTTTCATAAAAAATTACAATGATCAAAGTAACTTTCTCCGCCTTCAAAAGCATTCACTCAAAGCATAAAAATCAAATTATATGTAGTCCCTCTCATCCATGTACCTATATATGAAATGGTTAAATAATTTCAACTAGTATACTAGATAAAACATTTCACAAGTTTATAGTTCCCCCACAGAAATAATTATGCAGAACAACCAAGCTTAAAGTTATTACCCGTCACTATTCAAATTTACATTTCTGATGGTTTACTTTCATCACCCGTTCCTAGATTTTTCATGCTTTACATCTGAATCAAGCCAACTCTGGATCTTCTATGTAATAAGCCAAATATCTTAAACCAGATATCATTCTACTAACTCATCTCAACTCTTTCTACCATGTGGTTAAATGCATAAACTGCAACTATCATTCTAAATAGCACCTCACCTGAGTCTTGTAAATTGTTATAATAAACCTCTTTTTATTCCAAAATTTTCTTATAAGTAGTTCCAAAGCTCTTTTCATCCCAGACAAATGAACAGCTTCATTTAATCACATTCCAAGACAATCCTTCTCCTTTCCCATAATAGTTAGGTAGGGCTTTCTAACACATGTTCCATTTCTAAACTATCATACTTTATATTAATCACTTTACACATCTCAATATTTAATCACTAACATGTACAGGGGTGGTGGCTAGGGGAGCTCAAGCCCCTGCCTTCCAGTACTTATGCTCCAAAAGTGCCATTTTTTCTCTGTCATAAAAATTGTCAACAACTACAAAAAAAAACACCTGATTTCACACCTTGCTTGCTACCAGTTATCAGGGGGAAAAAAAATAAGCATTAAAGTTAATGGTATACAGGGACTTGTAGGTCTTTATATTAAAAAAACAAAAAACAATTGATATAATATTAAGTGTTAATACCCCATAATTCGCTGTTTAGTTTTAGATGTAAAAATGTTTATAAGACAAAATAAATTGGAATAAAAGAGGATCTTTTTTTTTCTACTATGGCTTTTACCCTATGTGTGCCAGAGGCAACCCACAATTTCCATTGTCTCCTCTATTTTTTCAAGAAGTCCCTGCCCTTTCTATGTCATCTGCAGATTACTGATTGAAATGGACTTCCTCTATTCTGACCTAGTCTCTAAGACTTTTCTTGTCTTTCTGAATAAGAGAACACTTAACAATATCAGCTCAAACCTATACTACCAGTGAAGATGAAGTCTGAATATTTCTCACTAACATGAAAACAAATGTTACTAAACAAAGCTATACAGATACCCACACTCCTTATGTTACTAGCTGAAAAACAATTCCCATTCAACACAACCATCTTCCTACCATTAATGTTATTTCTCATCCACATTTTAAATTTTCTACCAATGCTATAAGAATTTAACTTATCTTTTGAGATGCATCTTGCCAAAGACTTTCTGAAAAACTAAGATACATAACATTACCTGGTACATCTTCATTAAAAAAATTATAGGCTATCCAAAAACTAAAAAAAGTTAATGTTATACATAAATCCTTTTCTAAAACCATGCTGAGTATCTTCATAAATTATCTCTATAACAACAAATTCCATCTTGTTACACATAACAATTTAATTTGAATTACCAGTTCTGTACTGTAATATTTTCCAGGTCAGGTTTTCCTCAAATATTTTTCAAAATTAGGGATTCCATTACAAATCTTTCATTCTACAGAAACTTTTAAAGGTAAGTATTTTGTGGCCTCAATCATCTACTTACTTGTAGAATAAATACCACCAGGGCCTAGGTATTTTCTCACAATTTTCACCCTTTTTTTAAAAAATAAAAATGGGAAGGAATGAAATTTCCTTTTTTTTCAAACAAAGTGATCTGTTTAGAAATTACTTTTGTTTTCATCAGTAAACAAAAAATAAATAAGGGATTTAGTGTTTTAGCTCTGTTTCTTTCCTACATGGTAAAGTTCTCATTAAAATCTCATACAGGACAAATGTTATTCTCAGCTTTGTTTTGGTTTTTTTTAGCAGCATATACAAGTATCAAGCTTTTTGGGTCAAAATTTTAAGTTTTAAACTGAGAAATATTCATAAACCCTAGTTGTTGATTAACCTTACAAACAGGTTTCTAATCTCCTTTTTCGTATTTTTTATAAATTTCAGCATTCCTTATTTTCTTATGTGCATTGCTTTTTTAATTTATTGATAATCTCCTTATTCACTTATATGGCTGGGTTCTCAATGTGAAGGGGAAAGAACTGATTCCTTTTCAGCTAGTCCAATCAAACTAAATAGTGCTTCTCAACCTTTTTTTGCTCAAGATACCCCAACACAGTTTACAATTTCCATACACCCCTAATGTCCAGCATCCATAAATAGATCAACCACCCATCTTTCTTTTCTGTTACTCTTTTTGATACTACAACAGCTTTCAATATTATTGTCTAAAGTAATGATTTTATGATCACTAGAGAAGCTCTTATGAACTTTAACATCATAAATTTCAGTACCATAAACTGCTTGTATTTCTTCTGTGGAAGGTATATTAGTACTGTAATGTTTTGGGCATGGTGACTCAAAACCTCAAAACATTTTTCAGTATTGAAAGAAAAGACATGCACACTGAAAGATTCTAAACTAAACTAGTTTCAATTAGGATAACCAATTTCTTTACACACATTATTACATGTTTAAATGATTCCATTAGAAGCTCTGTTGAAAAATTACAATCAAAAGCATGTTATTCTCTTCTTGTTTATTTGGGGGGGGGGGGTAGGCAGAAATCTTAACCCACACAATTTATACATTTTAAACAATTATTGTAGTACAACTCCTATAAGTTTTTAACACTTCTAAGGAGCAGCATAATCACCATATATTGCATTCTCATGGTTCCTTAGGAAGATTTTTAAATCTTCCAAAAGAGCATTTCAATAAACAATTTAACCAAGCCAAATATTAATAACATATGACAAGCTAACTTCCACCAAAGCATGACATTCTAATGACTTAATGTAAATACTCCTATTATTAATATTAAAGAAACTAGGCACATTATCAGATACTTACCTATCAGAATAGAATACAAGATATTACTTTTATTTCTTGTCAAAACCAAGATTTAAAGATTTCCCTGTGGTAGAGCACACATGAAAACAAGGACTTGAATCTACTTACTGGAAGTTAGTAATGCTAATAAAAGTAGATCTAAGAAGGGCTACACCCGAGTTTTAAAAAAACAGAAATCATCCAGAAACTCTTGGATTTCAGATGTTAAATGCAGGCATGAAATTTTAAACAGTGTGCAGGGATTAAACAAATTAGATCCATGATATATGTTTAGATGTAGATGAGAAATATTTGTCTGAGATGTGTTACATTTATGCAGGTTGTAAGATAATGTGGGAAGGAACTGTTTAAATCGAGTACAGATAGTGGCATATGATATTCTTTGACCTTGAGGCATATATTATGGATTATTGAGGAGAGAAGATGAACAGCTTCTTTGTAATTAGTGATAAAGAAAACAAAAATTAGTGTAGTTGGTTATCAGTATGGAAAATACATATATATATATTAAAAGAATTGGACAAAAAAATGAGAAAAAGGGGTAATTATTAGAAATGATCTGTAAGAATGAACAAATAGTGGTATCACTGATGCTAGAAAAAAAGTGTTGAGACTCTTGAAAGAAAAACAGTGTTGGTGGGGTAGGGACACTCATATTACCACTTTCTGTTTGTTCCCTGGTCAGAATGTTGGCATGATACCTTTAGGAATATGCATAGGCTGGTTAGTGGTGTGTCTAACAGAAATAGATTAATTAATATGGAATACTTTAATTTTAGGAAAATTGATAAGGCTAGTCTGTACATATGAGGGTTGAATAATTTGTATTACTTAGTGTGAAAAATTCTACTAGAGAAGATGCTACTGTATTTTAAACCTTATCCTAATCATGAGGAAGAGACTATTAGAAATTTACTATATATTTGTGTGAGGGCAATTAATGAACACTAGCATTCTTACCTTTAAAGTTATTAATTGATACCAGTTCTAAAGTTAGTAAGAATTATGTCCTAAATATTAAACAGTTTAACTTTTAAAAGCTGCAATTTGTTTACAAAGAAAAAACAAACAAATAAACCAAAGACCTGGTGGCTATTCTGGACGGGAATAGTCTTAAATGTTGCTTGGTATATTTCTTTTAGACTGATCAAGCTAGCTAAAAAGCAGTTTATTCCTACCAACTTTTATGTTTCATTCTTTCTCCAGTGAATTGAGGAATTAAAGTTCAATAAATGAAAAATGTCTAACTTATAAGAACATGAAATTCACTTGTAATTAAAAGATACCAAAGTTTACAGAAATAAAAAGCCAAGAATTATAAAGCAATTATTGAACCTAAAAGATATTATGAAAGTTTCTTGGCTCAAAAACCTTAAATTTTACAAGAGACTTACAATAAATGCAAAAAGAGTCAAAGGTAATGTAGCACTCTTAAGAATTTAAAAATTAAGCATTATTATGAAAGAAGAAAATGTATAAGAGACCACTGATAGTGTTTAATAACATTATTAAATTACTATTCTTGTTTTTTAAATTTCATTAAAGGTAAAGAAAATTCTTTTTCTAAATTGGATTTATGTTTAAGTAGTTGTTTTAGAAAAACTTGAGAATTTTTTTTGAGAATAAAGTTCCTGGCTCTGATGAAATTAATCCTAAAACCTTGGACAAACTTAGGAGCTAGATAGGATTTGGGGAACTGCACAGCCCTATTAGTTTGTTTTCTGTTATTAGCAATACCTTAGAATATATTGTTTGTTATTATTTTGAGAAAAGCATTTGAAAACTTGGCATTATGATTCTGATAATATTTTGAATAAAGGAGTTTCTTGCTTCCCAATTTTCTGTTATTTGAAGAGTCTTCTCCATTTTGGATAAGGACAACCCTTAACCATAACTTTCTCATAAGAACTTAATTTGCATATTGGACACATACCAGATTGGTGGAAAAGTTAATAAACATAAGGAAATACTAAGGCTATTCTGGCCACTGAGGTCCCCAAACAAAATAACCCTTTGTGTCCGTAAAATTATCCAACAAAATGGAAAAAAAGAGTTTAAACTACCAGCACACACACCACATCATCTGGTAAAGCATTAAATAAATTGACAACTCTAATTTCTCTAACAGCAATAAAAATCTTACTTAGTAATTGCACTGTAGCTGAATTTCCATAGTTTTGATTATTTCTTCTAATATTCTGGATTACCTCACTGACTATATTCTTCTAGCAGTTAAACAAATCTCCCATGGAAATTTTAAAATTTGGGGGCTTGTATAAAGTTTAATATTGTATTAGGGAGCAAAGAGTGAGTGGTAAAAGGACATTGTTCTCACTACAAGAATGTAACCATCGAGATAACTCAAGGGCCTGTTTTAAAACATTTGTACTGTTCATGATTATTTATATAAGTGACTTAGATAGCTTCTTATACAGTAATATTTCTAAATGACACTAAAATGCTACAAAAAGATAATTCTGTTGAGTATGTTTCATCCATTCAAGATTACTTTGACAACCATAGTGAATGAGCCAGAATGAGAAAAATGAAACTGAACATCAAGAAAATTAAAAGTTATGCACTTGAGCTACACAAGTTTGAATAGAGTTTTCTTTGTAACTGGGAGAAGAAGAAGAAAAAAAAAAGCTGGATTTTGAAGTTACTGTTGATAAAACACTAGTTTTCTATGGACTGTTTAACAATTTCTAAAAAGAGAAAACTGACTTAATGGATTTCTTGATTTTGTGTACACTACAGGAATTTTGAAGTTAGGATTAAAAAATAGAAAAATTTACTGTAACCATGACAAAAATCTGGCAAGGCTTTGCTTGGAGTATTATGCTGCACTTGGAAAAGAGAGGCTAAGTAAGTTCCAGTTGCATATAAGGCAGTTTTATCTTATCAAAAGGGGTGATTGGCTTGTGGAATGAGCTGCCTTTAACAATACAAGAATTTAAGGGGTAAATGATGATTTCCAAAAAAATAAGGGTTGGATTTACATTTTCTACTTTTCTCATGTATACATATGTTATGCTGTATGTGATAATGAACTTTAATATGTCCATCCTATTAGTGATTGTTTCTGAAAAATAATTCATTTCTAGGGAATAGAATTTGGGCAGTTGTGACTCATTTCCTTTTACCATTACACCCAAAACTGCGTAGAAACCCTTTTTCTCTTATATCCAACTTTCATCTCTAAAATACTCATACAATCTGGAGTTGTCTGTGTATTTTCCATAACTTAAACTTGTGTCCTCTTGTCTTACTGCCTGCATTTTTGTTTAATATACACACACATCTGGATTTGTATATTCCAAGCCCTTACTAATCTTCAAAACTCGATTATGTCCTTTTCGAGATGGCTTGAATGGGTAATGAAGAAAATTGTATTATAAATGTATGTTTCAACAAGATTGTGTACATTTATGATAGTTTTCTGCATTATCCATTCAAACTTTTATTTTCTTGTCATCAAACTTAAGGTCATAAGTTTACAAAGTGCTAACTTCGGCTCATTTATGATGTTGTGCTGAGCTTTGGTTTCTGTATTTAAGAATGGAAATTTATTTGATGGAGAGAACTCAGAGAAGAGCTACTAGGAGGTATCCAGATTTATGTATTATCATTTGGGGGATAGGTTGAAATTCCTTTGTTTTCATTTTCATTGGATAGGAGAAGGGTTTAGGCTTTTGAACTATTTTTCAATTATACTCAATATTTCTGTTTTGAAACATAAACTCATTTTTTGTCATATTACTACTTAACATATGTTGTCTAGAACAGTTACTACGATGATTCTATGGATGGATGGATGGTTTGTCTTATAGGGACAGGTTAAGATCTCTTATGTTATTTTCTCTAAGGAAAGAAAAAAAAGAGGTCAATCTTATCAAATTTACAAGATTACCAAGTAGATTTATAATATCAATTTAGGCCTTTGTTTTTCTTTGTTCTGTATTATGAAGAAACGGGATGAAAAACACAAGTTTAAGATTTGGAAAGAGATGTGGTAGGCTTCAGTTAATTAAGATGTCTCTATTTTTCTAATGTATCAATTAGGTTATGGAATGAGTTTTCAATGGCAGTAGTAGCTAGAGCACAGCATCTTACAGGAGTTTCACAGAGGAATCAATGTATTCCTGAATAATAAAGGTGGGTTAAAATTTCTATTTTTACTTTTATTCACTGGTGCATGTTAAGAACAGCCTCAAAGGATCAGAAGTGTTGTCCAAATGTTATGTTGTTTCAGTGGGACTTTAGACAGATTAGACATAGCAGACTTGAGAACTTTAATGGACTGCAACTACTTGTTGAAAGAAAAATAGACAATGTTTCAGTTTCTATACTAAAAAGCCTAAAGGCCTCAAAACATTGTCTCCTTTTCTTTCAACAGGTTGTTGCAATCCATTAAATTTCAAACCTACCAAATTTTATGTTGTGATAGCTTAGCCATCATCTTTTTCTTTATCAATTTCTTCTTGAGTTTCTCTTGCAAGGCTATAAAAATAATGTTGTGATAGCCAACATGAATAAACTTAAGATTTCTGAGAGATAAGATACTGTTTTCAGGAAATGAATGTTTCAGTATGAGTGTACGAGCTTTATAGTATTACTTCATGTTCAGAAAAACAAGTACCTTAAATATAAAACCCAAGAATATCTAAATAATGATGAAGTTCAAGTGAAAAATATACATATTACACACTTCAAGTTTTTGTTACCCTAGAAAAATACCTGAAACTTGAATTTTGAAAAGATAAGAAATATAAAGTAATTTTTAGAATATCATGAAATACATTAAAACTATGAAAACCAACTCATTTACAAAAAAATTATTTTACAAAGTTATGTACATTTATAATAAAGTTTTCATTATTATCTATTCAAGTCATATTCAAACATATTTAAATGTCCATTTATAATAAAGTTTTCATTATTATCTATTCAAGTCATATTCAACTTTTATTTTCTAAAAAATTCACTACTGGTGGGGTTAATATATTACATCACATATTGAGTAATTTTGTTTTGCCAACTGTGTGTAATTACAATATTGAGAATGTTTGAATTTTTTTTTGTAGGACTGTTATGTTATTACTATTAGGGTCCCTGTAACCAACAAAATAATGAACCCACAAACAACTTCGTACATAAATAGTTTTAAAAAATATGTTTCAAAAACAAATGAAATCCACATTACTTAAAATTCTTGGATTAAGATTAGAACAAAAAACAAGGAGACATAACACATGTATCATTTTACTCTCCTTGTAGCACACAGCTGATTTGGTTAGTTTCAAGCCTCAATTTGTGTATGAGCAAGCATTCTTTTCACTAAGGCTTTGTTCATCACTGGGCCTAGATAAGACCTTAAAATAATTTAAATTAATACATATGTCACTCTTATCTATGGTATATTCTAATATACTCAATTTAGTCACGGATCGTAAACTTGCATTTTCTTTTAGTCGACCTGATATACGAGTCTGTATAAAATTAAAAGAGCTTGCTCATACACAAACTGAGGTCTGAAATATGCTCTGCATAAAAAAATACTCTTGGTTCTATAACATCTGTTCACACTTTTCCTAAAGGTAACCTTGTTCTTGAATTCAACATTCTTACACAACTTGTAAACAGAACCAATAATTTTATGTTTTTCCACCACATCTAAACACTCCCCAAAAAACTTTTGCATAGGGGTTATCAACAATCACACCTAAGTCATTCTCTCTTTCCACAACATTAATAGTGCTCTCAAACATGTACTATATTTTTTCCAAATTTCTATACCCCAAATGCATAACTTTAAATACCTGACTTAACACTCATCTTTTGTATTCTAGTCTACTCAATACGATTGTAAAAGTTCTTTCTTTCAATTCATTTCTCTGTCCAAATTGTTAACTATTAGTATTAAGAATGATGGTACATAATACCTTTAATTACAGTTTGTTTATTTTGTTGTTGTTGTTTTGTTTTGTTTTTGGGGGGAGGGATATTTGCAGCTATGCCTAGGGTTTGCTGTTTAGTTATTATTTGGGAACTGGCCTTTTATTACCTTAAACTTTTTAATTTTTGGCTCACTTCTTAGAAATTACAAACATATTCATATGTTATTTCCCTACAACATTGTACACAACCAACTAACCATATTTAAATTACCTCTTCACACTGAATAACCATATATTCACTTACATAAACACAGCACTGGGTGTACATTTTGAATTAAATCTTGCCACAAAATTTAACAAATGTTAACAAATATATCACCAACCTCAGATGACAGACTGTATGAACCTTTTAGTACCAACTTCAAAATCACAGCATCCTGTTTGGCATCAAATGGAAATGTTCCAGACAGAAGAATGAATGTTATAACACCAACTGCCCACATATCAACAGCACATGTATAGGGTTGACGAGAAACTATTTCTGGAGCAATGTATTGTGGAGTACCACAAACAGTGTGCATGAAAACATTTCCATTAGGTTTCCTTGTACTGGCAAACCCAAAATCAGTAATCATGATGCGTGAATCATTGCCAGGATGATAGTACAGTAGATTATCTGGTTTTAAGTCTCTGTGTGTGATACCTAAACTATGAAGGTAACTTACGCCACACAACATCATCTTCAACACCTGAATTGCATCAGACTCCACAAAATATCCATGAGCTTCAATTCTATCTAAAAGATTGCCACCCGTTGCCAACTCCATTACCATATAAATTTTATCATTGCTCTCAAACACCTCTACAAGTCGTATGACATTGGGATGATTCACTCTTCTTAACACTGATAGTTCTGCTTCAAAAACCTCCTTCCCTTCTGGAGCTTCAATAAGTTTGATTGCATAAGGTTGTTTTGTAATTCTATGTTCAACACGAATCACTCGACTAAAACTACCTTTCCCAATTACAGCTTTAATATTATATCTAGCTGTTATTCTGGGATCATATATTGTTTTAGAATAAGATCGATTAACTTGGTTGGTTTTTCCGGTCTGACGTTTTCTTCTTCCTTTACCAACCCGCGAATGATCATTGGAGTGGATGTTACAAGTGCTAGCTGTTTGGCGGCTTGTGTCGCCAGCAGCACGTTGATTCCGTCTTTTGTCTGCGGGCACCTTTTTAACTTTCTCTTTTGAAAAAGGTATTACTTCATACACAGGTTTAATGGTATTTTGACGAAAACTATTTTCAAAGTCTACATCTTTCTCAAGTTTACTGTCTTTGCAACCCATGCTAAATCAGTAAATGTACATTATTTGAATACAAAATTCAAATCACTTGTAACTAAACATACAAACTTTAATAAAGTAAAGTGGTTCAACTTCGAGTACAAGTTGCTTGAGTCTGACCCTTCTTTAATCGAATGAACATTATTAGTATTACACTTACCCAAATTACTGAAACTGAAAGGAGAATCTGTAGAAAATAAAATTAAGTTTTGCTCGGCGTCACACTGATATAACGTAAATCTGTCCAATGTACATTCGATTAAAAGAGCGGATTTCAATATTTTCTTAAACTTTAGTTGAAAGTTCATGAGAATCATTTTCTTTTTAACATAACTCCAAATCGACAGCACAAAATTCACGAACACTTAACAAACCTACCTCTCCAACGTCTGGCACCTTTCTGTGTTTAATGGCGTGCGTAACAGATTTACTTGTTGATTTGTCAGCAGGCATGCGCAAAAGCTTCGTTGGCAAAGGAGGTTGACCCTCTAGCTTAATAAGATTAACATTACGAACTAGATGGCCTTTACTTTCTATGTTTTTCTTTTTTTGTTTTTTTTTTGCTGCCACCTTTGTTTCGTTTAGTCTCTTTATTTAACATATTCACCAATAAAATAAGTTTAGAAATATTATAAAACGAACAAAAATGTAGCGTGAAAAATATAAAACAATTCAAAGAGTAACGTAAATAATTTGATTTTCGACCATAAAGAGACAACATAACACAAAATTGAAAGCTCAACATAAGCATCATAAGTGTATTAAGTTTCTGAATTAAATTAAAATCTAATTACAGATACCTAAGATAGATTTATGTATAAAGAAGATTAATTTTGACTTTTCTTTTGTTTTTCAAACAAATACTTTTTACTGCTGAGGCATTGAAATTGGTAAATAAAGTTTGCTTTAACAATCTAAACATATGATATTATTAATTATATCTGTTTCTTTTTTTTCATTTAAATGTGAACATGAAACTGTTGTTGTGGCAAAAGTTGTAACTTATTGAAAAGGCCCAAGTTGTGTAGTCTATAGCCACTCGAAAACTTTGAAAGAATAATTAAGCCACCGGGAGTCACTTTGATGGATTGAGTGTTTGTTTTAGCACAAAGCTGCACAACAGGCGATTTGTACTCTGTCCACCGCAGGGACTCGAGCCATTGATTTTAGCATCGTGAGTTTCTAAACGTACCACTCACCCACTAGGGTACACACTAAGGTGGAAAAATATTGAAAACTTCTAATTTAATGTTTCGAAAATCGTTTCATCTATCATAAGGTATACCTTTACAATTACTAAAGTAGTTGATGATATTAATATCATCATATTTTACACATTCATAATTAGTATATAATATATCTATTTGGGTAATTTATTAATTTTCACACATAACTTCTACAGTTTTGTATGTAGTTAACGTCTTTCCGGTAAAGGAGATGTACGGATGTTAGTTGTCTTACTTAGATAAATGTAACACACTGAAACGGATATTTCTTATTAAATGTCGAAAACAACAATAATTTTTAAAATCCATAAAATGAAAAATGTTAACAATTTATTACAACTTATCTGTTGCGACAACTCCAACAGTCGGTT